>NW_028136737.1:0-5990 GCF_965140915.1 Aythya marila | reverse complement strand
GCTCCCAGCATCATGGCCCATGAGAAGTCCTCACAAGATAAATTTCAGTGCTTTCCTTCATAATATCCTTCATAATTTCCTTCATAACTTCTGCACCAGATCCATCATAGAAAGAATGGTGTTTTCTCTGTGGATAATGGAATCAAATGTTTCTTAACTCTTCTAGTTGTCATCAGAAACCACAGCAAGGTTGTAGCTATCAGCCTATGGAGAGAACCATCTTGGAAAACAGATAGCAGACCTAGTGGCCAAGCTCCACACATTTGCATGGTGACTCTACTTTGGCATGCCACCAAAATCTGCAAAGAGAGGAAAAAGACAAAGGAATTGTCTATTGGCTGGATGTTAAACTGACAGAGCCAATGTGTATGAAAATTATCTGATACTGCAGAGGGTGTCCTGTAAAGACACAGATGGGTGGCTGTCTTTCTGACTACAAAATCTCCAGGCTTCTTCAAGGACAGTGCCACAACTCTTCAATAGGAAATCTGTGTGAAAATGTCAAACAACTACTTTATGGGGGACCAAAGACCGGTTTGCAAATCCCTGAAGTGTTCCATCATGTTAAGACCTGTGTTGATACGACAAGGGAAATGTTAGTTTTCATTAGCTGGAAACTGTATTTTTATTTAAGTCACAGTGTCATAGTGATATATGAGTATCTTTGCAAGTCTAAATATATATATAGGAGGACTTTTTATTTTTATTTTTAACTTTGACAGTCTAAAATACTCCTTGTCATAACTATGGAGAAGCTAGTGAAAAGGAAGTGATGTCACAGGAAAGTTACAAGCCAAACGAAATTGTATCTCAGACACAAAGATCTCTCTGAGGAAATACATACTTATTGGGAAGCAAAACATTGTCTTTATTCTCAATAGTTAGAGATCTGGCAGCTTTGTCATGTACAGCTCTCCAGCTTCCTTCAAAGATGGTGTTCATTTCTGACTTTAAATAGTAAATCCTATTTAATGTTAACGTGAATGAGACGTGTACCTTCACGAGTGAATAGTCACATATAGCCTGGGGCCTATTTCTGTGCTAAACTTCAAATGTTTTTACAGTCCTACTAGAGGGCTGCCTATACAGAAAGTTCATTGTTTGTGGGCTACAGAGAGAAGCCTACTAGTGCTTAAAACCATTTTGAACTCTGTTGTGCATCCTTCAGTGGAAGTATGTTCTCAGAATGATGAGAATACTGCAAAATAAGTGGACCTGGGGAATGACTGTGGTGTCTTCAGGAAAGAGCTAGTTTCAAAACTTGTTGCTTACTGTTTGCAAAGAGCTCAGCTTATGTAGGAAAAGCCCCCCTTATGGTTCCTTGCAGAGACCCTGCACACTAGACTGAAAATCCAGACAGCTGCCAGTACTTATCTTGCTGAGTCCATTATTTTATCTGTGTGCAATCACACAAAGTGAGAGAAAAACACACACACACAATTTTATGAGCACTGAGCCCACATGAGGCACATTTGATATTTTGGCAGTAACCTTGCAATCCTCCAGCTGTGCCAAGTCAAGAAACATGCTAGGAAAAGAAACTAGTGTATAACTACGTCTGTCTTTCTTTCTTTCTTTCTTTCTTTCTTTCTTTCTTTCTTTCTTTCTTTCTTTCTTTCCTTCTTTCTTTCTTTCTTTCTTTCTTTCTTTCTTTCTTTCTTTCTTTCTTTCTTCTTCCTTTCTTTCTTTCTTTCTTCTTTCTTTCTTTCTTTCTTTCTTTCCTTCTTTCCTTCTTTCCTTCTTTCCTTCTTTCCTTCTTTCCTTCTTTCCTTCTTTCTTTCTTTCTTTCTTTCTTTCTTTCTTTCTTTCTTTCTTTCTTTCTTTCTTTCTTTCTTTCTTTCTTTCTTTCTTTCTTTCTCTCTCTCTCTCTCTCTCTCTCTCTCTCTCTCTCTCCCTTCCCTTCCCTTCCCTTCCCTTCCCTTCCCTTCCCTTCCCTTCCCTTCCCTTCCCTTCCCTTCCCTTCCCTTCCCTTCCCTTCCCTTCCCTTCCCTTCCCTTCCCTTCCCTTCCCTTCCCTTCCCTTCCCTTCCCTTCCCTTCCCTTCCCTTCCCTTCCCTTCCCTTCCCTTCCCTTCCCTTCCCTTCCCTTCCCTTCCCTTCCCTTCCCTTCCCTTCCCTTCCCTTCCCTTCCCTTCCCTTCCTTTTTTTTTCTTTTCTTTTTTTTTTTTCTTTTTTTTTTTTTTTCTTTCTCTCTTCTTCTTTCTTTTTCCTTGGACACTTCTCTCTGCATAGAAGGTTTCTTTGTTTTTATTTTATTTTATTTTTTCCAAGTGAGCCTTCTCACCAAACAGGTTTGTTTAAGTTCTCACCATTCTACTGATTACTAACAAAACAGTGCAGCTATTAAATACCAAGACAGAAGAAGAGTTATACAGTGGGGAAAGGGAAATGGGAATGCAATGCTAATATTTATTTTATTTTTCTTAATGTTACATTGTCAACGCTTGTAAATGGCTCCTGCTGTTGGCATTGTCATTTTAGTTGTGGGTCCTCTGTTTCTGCTTCCTGTTACTTGTGATATTTCCTTTAATCTGTCCTTTATGCAAGATTATCACCCTTTCATTTTCTCACTCATCTTTATAACCTTATCCATACAGCTCTATGCAGAGGTGAGTGGAATTGTTGGGAAATGGTAAATTATTTGGTGACAGCAGACTTTTTGAGTTTTAACCACTCTAGCTATGTTTTCCTGCAAACACTATGCACAAGGATGCTCAATCCAGAGCTAAGCTCCATGAAACAGAATGATTAGTAAAGAAACTTCTTGTACAGGACTGCAAAACCTCACATGAGAAGTATATTTACATTATTTTCCTTTCAAATCTGTCGTAGTATGGAATTTTTATGTTTCACTTTGAGAGAAACACTAGTTTGCACTGCCAAGGGCTGGGATGTCTCCCTCTAATGTAGGGCCTTAATGGAAACAACTCTGGCAGTGTGACACAGATCGCAGTGTTGGGAGCTCACTGCAGCCACTTGCAGGAACAGCATCACTCACAAGTTTGCTCGGTGTGTGCAGAAACAAAGGCTGCACTTGACTTCTAGAGGAAGGCCTACAGCTTTCTGCCCTGCTGAGTGTCAGGCATGGTGCTATGCCCATGGCAGTAACTGCAGTGGGTCAGGTACCAATGTCTCAGGAGCTGCAGGCAGCACTCCTCCTGCATCCTCTCCTGATATAGCACCAGGCAGGCTCCAGATCTAATAATGGGACTGTGTTAATTAATCATCAGAGTTAGTCTTAGGTTAGGGATGCACTGGGGGATTGATGGTCCTCTTGCTCATGGGAAAAAAATAACGTCAACCTTGTGCCTAAAATAGATTTTCAGTGAATGGGTTTGTGGCCAAATGCAGTGAACAGTTTCAGCTGAAAGAAGAGATGGATATTGAAAATTTGAAGAATAATTACAAGATTTTTTTTTATAGCTGCCAAAACACGTTATTCTTTTTTAAGACCTAACATGCTTTTGCGTTCTTGTTTTTAAAATTGAGTGAGTTACAAAGATTAAAAAGGTAAGAAGTAGAAACAGTACTTCATTGCAACTTGAAGATCTGGCTAGGTTCAAAAAGTAGTGTTTTGGGAGAATTCTTCATTAAAAACAAATAAGCAAGCAAGCAAACAAAAAATACCCATAAAGATCTGTCTTTATTACCTGAGAATATTTGCTCCATCATTTTTAAAAATTTATTCATTGAAAGAACTTTTTCCTTTCCCAGATCCTAATTAGGATCTGCTCTGTTGTCATTCACACTAAAAACTGTGTCTTCCTGAACAAAATCCCAAAGGAGTAAGAAGAGAATCCATGCAAAACAAATAACTGCTTTGCTGTATTAAACAATCTAATGCCTAGGGAAATAAAAAAAAAAAAAAAAAAAAAAAAAAAAGTGAGAGAAATAATACTTCATATTGTACCCTGAAAGTGGTCAATGAGAATACAGAAGTTTATCTGCTTGGCAAAAATTTTGGTGTAGATGCTCAACCAGGTGTTTGTCGGTGTCTACTGACTCCTCATAAGATTTTCCTTGGGATCCTAAGATGGAAGAATTGCCAAGTACTCAGATTTTATGACTGCATTTAAATAAAAATTTAGATTTGTGAGGATGTCTAAGAGATACAGATACTTATTTTCCAGAAAAATGAGCATTAACTTGAAAACCTCAGACAAAGTGTTCTAGAGTTCATCTAAAAAAGAACTTTTTATGTATATAAAGTATTAGACAGGAGAGGGGTGCTGGTAACCATTATTATTATTATTATTATTATTATTATTATTATTATTATTATTATTAATTTCATTTGTTTTATCCCTTTTCTAAAGGGAACGGAAATCTGAAGCTTTCACCATGAACTGGAAAAACAGCTCAAGTCAGTTCATACAGTGAGCAACAGTGAAGGGGAATGCATCCACCAAATTAGGAGGGGCATTTCTGCCCACCAGAGGAGAATTCCTCTTCACCAGCTGTGATATCATTTAACAATGACAGCTCTCTGGTTTGTAAGTGCAGCATGTGTTTTCAATGCCTTATTTGCAACTGTTTTCTGAAATAATGATTTAGGGTTACATCCTGCTTGCTCAATCTGCTTGTAGTTTCTGTGTGTCTGATGGGACAACTGCCATGAGTAAGGTGAACAGACTTTTGGCTTCCAAGGGAAAATTCCCAGTCCTTCAGACCCTGGATGCATCCTTCACCAGTAAGAATTAGGGATAAACTTTCTCCCTGGGTGGCCTGGGTCAGCCGCATCTTTCTTTGAAGTGCACTATGCCGGCCACAGTTGGTGACAAGGTATCAGATGATACAGCAGTTTCTGTGTTCAGAAAGCGTCCCTAACATTCTGCTATGAAGGCATCATGAATACCTTGTTAACAATGTTTTACAGGATTCACTTCGGGAAGGGAAGGGACAGGAGACATTCCCATGAACTTTGTTACCTCTTCTCCACTCCCATCTCCCCACCCCCCCCCCCGCTTCTCCCCCCAAATCGAAGTCTTTAAGCAGCTAGCATGTGTTTGATGAAAAGCCACTAATGTATATGCTCATCTTGCACTAAGTGAAACGTAGCTGGATATTTACATGGTTTGAGGAATGCTTGGTCTTTCTCAGGGCCAAGAAAAATAAAGTCACCAACCACCCCCAATAATGAAAAATGAAGTGCTGCTCCCAGACATCTGCAGCAAGCCTTGAAGCATTGCTTGATTGTTTGTTTGTTTTATTTTTTTTATAATGTTCTAAAACTTGCTCCAGATTATTTCATTTTCAGAGCCCTTGCCCCTAAAGAGGCAAATAACCTTTTTAATTTTATTTTTTATTTTTTATTTAATTAAAAAAAAATGTACACAGCGACATCTGTATACAATTTTTAAAGAGGGTGGTACAGGAGAAAGCAGGTTAGTTTGGGACAGGCTGGAACTACATGCTGACAGCAGGAGATGCAAAGAGGGCTATTGTCTTTCTTAAAAATAAATAAATGAAAGCTGGAAGAAATTCTTTCATTAAATTGGAAACAGCATTATCCAAGGAGTTTGCAGGATTAATTAAATCACGTAGCTGTAAAATATAATTTTTGCCATAATAGCATTTAATTTTAGGACTTTGGCTAGAGATAGCAACAAATGTCTTGTTCTTGCCCTGAGCACAAGGAGGTGAGGATATGTTTGAACTAAAGATTTACCATTTATGTAAGCCCTGAACAAAAGTGAGGGGGAAGGGAGCTTGCTTTTTCTGAGAAAGAGATAACACTTATCACTGCCTTGCTGTGGGCTCTGCCTGCGGAAAAGGAAGACTACCTGCTGAATGTGTAGTGATCTGCCAACAAGAAGATGAACCATTGCTGCTGGTTGTGTCTGTAGGAACATAGCTATATCTGTACAAGATAAGACCATTGCTCTTTCGGTCACTCCTTCCTGATGTTGATAGGACCAGTGCATTCATCAGTAGATGCAGAAATACACACTGCACACTGTTCTGAATGATCACTGATATAAGAGATTCTGAC
>NW_028136738.1:0-119857 GCF_965140915.1 Aythya marila | reverse complement strand
GTCGTGCTGCCCCCAGGCCTCGGCAGGGCAGTCCCAGAGAGCAGCTTCGGCCCCAGAGCAGTTGACGCCATCCAGCCAGATCTGCCCGGAGCCCTCCCCAAACCGAGCAGAGCCGGCTGCCTCCAGGGCCCCTCCGCAGCCCAGCTGGCGGCAAACGACGGCGGCGTCGGCCAGGTCCCAGGCGTCATCGCAGACGGTGCCCCAGCGCCCCTGGTAGTAGATCTCCACTCTCCCGGCACAGCGCCCGGCCCCATCCGCCAGCCGCACCCGCCGGCTCTCTGCAGCGGGAAGAACCCCAACCCTCAGGGACTGGCTGCCCTCCCAGCCCCACACCTGGAGGACGTGCAGCACCACTCACCCCGGCACACGACCCCCACGTCCTCCATGACCCCTGCTGCCGGTGTGCTCTGAGTCAGGGAGGTGTTGCAGAGGCTCAGGTTAGCCTCGTGCCCTGCACACCGCACCCTACGCAGCCCCACAGGGCCTCGTCCTCGCTCGGCCCTCACGGGGGTGTAGGCTGCCTCTGCCTCTCCGCACTGCAGCTGCCGGCACACCACGCTGGCCTCCTGCATGTCCCACTGCTCATCCAGGACTCTGCCCCACGTCCCGTGCTGGAAGACCTCCACGCGCCCATCGCACCGGCTCTCTCCGCTCACCAGCTGCAGGGGCATGGGGCGAGCTAGGCCTGGAAAGAGGAGAAATTCAGCCTGGTGCTGCCATGAGGTCCCCAGCTGTGGGTGGCCGTGTCACACACCAGGGGCAAATGGACTTTGCAGCACTGCCCAGCACTCACCTGAGCAAATGACAGCAGCAGCGTTCTCCTGAGAGCACGGCGAGGCCCCCAGGGCAGTCACCAGGCACTGCCCCAGGTGGGCTTCAGTCCCGTCACAGTGGAACGAGTCTCTCCAGACGGGGCCAGTTCCTCTCCCAAAATGCCCTCCTCCAGGAATGGACTCAGCAAAGCCACAGCCGAGGTGCCGACAGAGAACGTGGGCGTCCGAGAGGTCCCAGCGGGAGGCACACAGGGTCCCCCATGTCCCCAGCACCTCCATCTCCACCCTGCCCTCACACGCTGTGCTGCCGTTCACCAGCCTGAACCCTGTGTACTCTGGGGACAAAGGAGGGTGAGAGAGGCCACATTTGTGCTCTTGTTCCCACAGGAGCTGCAGGAGAGGCTAAAGGAACAACGTGCCTTTCTCCTCCCGACCCAGCACTTTCTCCTCTCCATCCAGCACAGCCCAATGCCCACACTGCTCTCCCACTCCAACCACAGCCCCCATGGGCACCATACCCACCCCAAGTCCTTACGTGTGCAAGTGACATGAGTGCCATTGCTGTGGGTGCAGGCCTTGTCCTTGGGGGCCCCCGTGGGGCAGAAGGAGAGGACGGATTCATGCCCCACACACTGCAGCTCTCTGTCCCAGACAGGACCGGCCCCTTCTCCCAGCTGAGCTGCCCCATGGACAGACAGGGCTGTGCCACACTGCAGCTCCCTGCACACCACCTCGGCAGCTTTGGCACCAAAATGGGAGTGACAGACAGCTTTCCACTGGTCCCTGTCGTAGATCTCCAGACTTCCTGAGCAGGGGCTGTCCCCTCCGACCAGCCGCACAAATCCTGGAGCAACCAAGGAGACCTGTGAGTTCCCAGAGCCCTCTGGCACTTCCGTGCCCACCTCCCACCTCATCCCTGAGGTGGCCACATGCAGAGCCCCACGGCCAGCCCAGCAGCTCTCCGTGGGTGCTGATGGCACAAAGAGTTCAGGGCCCCCCTGCTGCTCCTCAGAAACCAGCCCAGCCCCTGGGCTGCCTGCAATGAAACACGCACAGCATGTGGGCCCAGCGAAATGGGCCCAAGCACTGGGGGCTGCTGCAGCTGGCTGTGTCCCACCGGGCTCAGGCCAGGCTGAGGAACCCCTTGGAGTTGCCAGAAAAGCCCCCTGTTCCCAGGGGCTCCTGGGGCTCTTGGGGAACTGCTGTTACATGGGGCACATCTGGGGAGCAGGTAAAGGGGGGTCCTCAGGCAGGGAGAGTGTGTGTCGCTAATCATTCACAACCCCAGCCACCAGCCACACATGGAGAAAAAGTGCAGGCAGAGAGCAGCCCTGGGTTGATACGAGCTCTCGGTATGAGTGCAGACACCGAGGAGAGACAGGAGGTGCTGGCACAGCCCCTGGGGCACAGGGTAGGCAGGAGAGGCTGAGCAGTGGGTCAGCATAGCCTAGAGGGGCCGTGTCCCTGGAGGCTGGTTCTCATGGGGTGACCCTGGGACAGGAACAGGGTGCCATTTGCCACCCTGCTCCTCTGTGCAAGCCCAGTGCTCCTGCCCTCTGAGCAGCCTCTCTGCTTTGGCCAACATTCTCTTGTCTGCTCAGGGTACAACCCAAAAGTCCTGGGCCATTGCACGCCCTTCCCTGAGGCTGCTGGTGGCTGGGGGAGCTGCTCTAGATTCCCCTGGCATAGGGACCAGCCTGTCAGACGGGGCCTGGGCAAATGGAGGAGAAAGGTGGGAACCAGGCAACACAATGGGGAAGGGTGAGGGCTTTCCTCTCCCAGCCCCGGCCACCTCCCCAGGGTTGGCTGCTCCAGCTTCAGGGCCAGGCTCAGTGTGCTCCCACTGGGCTTTCTCCAGGGACAAGGGACACCAGCAGTGACAGACCCAGCTCAGAGTGCAACTTGACACACAGAGCCATGTTCTGGTGTCCACTTGTTGCTTCCTGAGGTCACAGCCACGTCCCTTAGAAGTGTCCTCATCCCAGAGGTAGGGAACAAGTTCAGTCCTTACCTGAGCATGTCACTCCAGCATCCCGTCTGTGATAGCAGCCTGTTTGACCCCAGCCATTGTGTGTGCAGTGAGACAGGGCAGACTCAGTGCCATTACATTCAACATCATCCATCCAAATGGAACCAGATCCTGGCCCAAAGTGTGCATTCCGAGGAGCTTCAAGGGCAACCCCACAGCCCAGCTGCCTACAAACCACTGCAGCATCGAAGATGTCCCAGCGGTCACTGCACACGGTTCCCCACTGGCCCTGATGTTTCACCTCCACTCTTCCAGCACAGCGCTTACCGCCATCTGCCAGCCTCACCTCTGCAGTTCCTTCAAACACCAACACAGGAAGGGTCAGGAGAGCTTCGAGCCCCACAATATGGGTCTGCAAGTGCTCCCTGCCCAGGCAGAGTCACAGGCCCCAGGGTGGGAGCCCTGTCCCCACAGATTGTCTCTGGGGTGTTCAGTGGGGTCCTTCCTCTGCCCATGTGCTGCACTGGTCTGGGAGTGCACTACTCCAGCCTTCCTGGGCAGTTTGCTACCCCTCAGCCCCATACCCCCTCTTTCCACCCCAGTGGCCTCCTGGGCAGTTTGCTACCCCTCAGCCCCATACCCCCTCTTTCCACCCCAGTGGCCTCCTGCCCATGCCCACCCAAACACCACCCCCTGTCTAGAACAGAGTTCCCACTCCTGCCCAACCCAGTACCCTCTACAAAGCCCCATGACTCTAGCCCCATATTTCTTCCTGTCCATCTTCTGCCCCAGGCACTTCTCAAATGCACAAAACCCACAGGAGCTGCTGGCAGCCTGGCCGTTGAATTCTGCTGGTGAATCTGGGTGGCTCTGAGAACTGAAGTCACCGTTGTGCAACCAGCAGCAAAAAGGTCTAATGCAGGAAGTTGGAACCTCTGGGTTCCTTCTCTGAATTTCGCCATACCCAGTGGGGAACAGGACCTGGTGCCTTGATGGCTCGGATTTACCATTGCAGGTGATGTGGGTCTCTTCTCGGCTGTCATTACACGACTGCGGATGCCAGGGAGCAGAGGGACACTGCCAGAAGGAGCTGTTGCTCTTCCCACACTCCACGTGATCCAGCCATGTGGTGCCAGACAGCTTGGCAGAGGTAGAATCTGTTTCCAGTTCCCCTTCATTCCCGCAGCCCAGCTCCTTGCACACCAGTGACACGGTCTCAGTGGTCATGGAGTTGGAGCAAACGCTGCCCCACGTCCCGTTGTAGAAAACCTGAAGGCGCCCGGAGCAGCCGTCGCTGTTCTCCAGCCTCAGGGCCGTGAACTCTGGAAGGAGGAAAGGCCCCAGGGATGTCTTTGGATGTCAGCCACTGATAGACTTGGCTCTAACGGGCTCTACCCTCACCCCAGCCTCACTGGCCCCAGCTCCCCTCCCCACTCCCAGCACAGACCTGAACAGATGACTCCCGCATCCTCCTTGTGCCTGCAGTCGTGCTGCCCCCAGGCCTTTGCAGGGCAGTCCCAGAGAGCAGCTTCAGCCCCGGAGCAGTTGACGCCATCCAGCCAGATCTGCCCGGAGCCCTCCCCAAACCGAGCATATCCGGCTGCCTCCAGGGCCCCTCCGCAGCCCAGCTGGCGGCAAACGACGGCGGCGTCGGCCAGGTCCCAGGCGTCGTCGCAGACGGTGCCCCAGCGCCCCTGGTAGTAGATCTCCACTCTCCCGGCACAGCGCCCGGCCCCGTCCACCAGCCGCACCCGCCGGCTCCCTGCAGTGGGGAGAACCCCGGCTGTCAGGGGCTGGCTGCCCTCCCAGACCTTCAACTGGGGGACGTGCAGCACCACTCACCCCAGCACATGACCCCCACGTCCTCCATGATCCCTGCTGCCGTTGTGCTCTCGGACAGGGAGGTGTTGCAGAGGCTCAGGTTAGCCTCGTGCCCTGCACACCGCACCCTACGCAGCCCCACAGGGCCTCGTCCTCGCTCGGCCCTCACGGGGGTGTAGGCTGCCTCTGCCTCTCCGCACTGCAGCTGCCGGCACACCACGCTGGCCTCCTGCATGTCCCACTGCTCATCCAGGACTCTGCCCCACGTCCCGTGCTGGAAGACCTCCACGCGCCCATCGCATCGGCTCTCTCCGCCCACCAGCCGCAGGGGCATGGGGCGAGCTAGGCCTGGAAAGAGGAGAAATTCAGCCTGGCACTGCCGTGGGGTCCCCAGCTGTGGGTGGCCGTGTCACACACCAGGGGCAAATGGACTTTGCAGTACAGGCCAGCACTCACCTGAGCAAATGACAGCAGCAGCGTTCTCCTGAGAGCACGGCGAGGCCCCCAGGGCAGTCACCGGGCACTGCCCCAGGTGGGCTTCAGTCCCGTCACAGTGGAACGAGTCTCTCCAGACGGGGCCGGTTCCTCTCCCAAAATGCCCTCCTCCAGGAATGGACTCAGCAAAGCCACAGCCGAGGTGCCGACAGAGAACGTGGGCGTCCGAGAGGTCCCAGCGGGAGGCACACAGGGTCCCCCACGTCCCCAGCACCTCCACCTCCACCCTGCCCTCACACACTGTGCTGCCGTTCACCAGCCTGAACCCTGTGTACTCAAAGACAAAGGAGGGTGAGAGAGGCCACATTTGTGCTCTTGTTCCCACAGGAGCTGCAGGAGAGGCTAAAGGGACATAGTGCCTTTCTCCTCCTGCAGCACTCTCATTTTAGGGCTGTAGACCACCACCTCACCCCACCTGTCCCCCACCCAGCACAGCCCAATGCCCACACTGCCCACAACCACAGCCCCAGTGGACACCATCCCTACCCAATTCCTTACGTGTGCAGGTGACATGAGTGCCATTGCTGTGGGTGCAGGTCTTGTACTTGGGGGTCCCTTTGGGGCAGAAGAGGATGGTGGATTCATTCCCCACACACTGCAGCTCTCTGTCCCAGACAGGACTGGCCCCTTCTCCCAGCTGAGCTGCCCCATGGACAGACAGGGCTGTGCCACACTGCAGCTCCCTGCACACCACCTCGGCAGCTTTGGCACCAAAGTGGGAGTGACAGACAGCTTTCCACTGGTCCCTGTCGTGGACCTCCAGACTTCCTGAGCAGGGGCTGTCCCCTCCGACCAGCCGGACAAATCCTGGAGCAACCAAGGAGACCTGTGAGTTCCCAGAGCCCTCTGGCACTTCCGTGCCCACCTCCCACCTCATCCCTGAGGTGGCCACATGCAGAGCCCCACGGCCAGCCCAGCAGCTCTCCGTGGGTGCTGATGGCACAAAGAGTTCAGGGCCCCCCTGCTGCTCCTCAGAAACCAGCCCAGCCCCTGGGCTGCCTGCAATGAAACACGCACAGCATGTGGGCCCAGCGAAATGGGCCCAAGCACTGGGGGCTGCTGCAGCTGGCTGTGTCCCACCGGGCTCAGGCCAGGCTGAGGAACCCCTTGGAGTTGCCAGAAAAGCCCCCTGTTCCCAGGGGCTCCTGGGGCTCTTGGGGAACTGCTGTTACATGGGGCACATCTGGGGAGCAGGTAAAGGGGGGTCCTCAGGCAGGGAGAGTGTGTGTCGCTAATCATTCACAACCCCAGCCACCAGCCACACATGGAGAAAAAGTGCAGGCAGAGAGCAGCCCTGGGTTGATACGAGCTCTCGGTATGAGTGCAGACACCGAGGAGAGACAGGAGGTGCTGGCACAGCCCCTGGGGCACAGGGCAGGCAGGAGAGGCTGGGCAGTGGGTCAGCATAGCCTAGAGGGGCCGTGTCCCTGGAGGCTGGTTCTCATGGGGTGACCCTGGGACAGGAACAGGGTGCCATTTGCCACCCTGCTCCTCTGTGCAAGCCCAGTGCTCCTGCCCTCTGAGCAGCCTCTCTGCTTTGGCCGACATTCTCTTGTCTGCTCGGGGTACAACCCAAAAGTCCTGGGCCATTGCACGCCCTTCCCTGAGGCTGCTGGTGGCTGGGGGAGCTGCTCTAGATTCCCCTGGCATAGGGACCAGCCTGTCAGACAGGGCCTGGGTGAATGGGAGGAGAAAGATGGGAACGAGGCAACACAATGGGGAAGGGTGAGGGCTTTCCTCTCCCAGTCCCGGGCACCTCCCCAGGGTTGGCTGCTCCAGCTTCAGGGCCAGGCTCAGTGTGCTCCCACTGGGCTTTCCCCAGGGACTAGGGACACCAGCAGTGACAAACCCAGCTCAGAGTGCAACTTGACACACAGAGCCATGTTCTGGTGTCCACTTGTTGCTTCCTGAGGTCACAGCCACATCCCTTAGAAGTGTCCTCATCCCAGAGATAGGGAACAAGTTCAGTCCTTACCTGAGCATGTCACTCCAGCATCCCGCTTGTGAGTGCAGTCAGATAACCTCTGTTTTAAATACTTGCAGTTAGTCAGGGCAGACTCCATGCCATTACAGTGAATAGGATTCACCCAAATGGAACCAGATCCTGGCCCAAAGTGTGCTTTCTGATGAGCTTCGAGAGCAACCCCACAGCCCAGCTGCCTACAAACCACTGCAGCATCGGACATGTCCCAGGAGTCACCACACACGGTTCCCCATTGGCCCTGATGTTTCACCTCCACTCTCCCAGCACAGCGTCTGCTGCCATCCACCAGCCTCAGCTCCGCAGCCCCTTCAAAAACCAACACAGGAAGGGTCAGGAGAGTTTTGAGCCCCACATTGTGTCTGTGAATGCCCCCTGCCCAGGAAGAGTCACAGGCCCCAGGGTGGGAGCCCTGTCCCCATAGGGTGCCCCTTGGTCATTTGGGACCCAATCCCTCTCCTCCCCATGGGCTATGCTGGGATGAGGGTACCACGCTCCAGCCCTCCTGGGATATTTGCTGTCCTACAGCCCTCAGCACCTCCTCCCACCCCAGTGTCCCCCTTTCCCTGCTAATGCCCACCCCCACACCACCTCCAGCCCTGCACAGGGCTGCATCTCCTCCCCAGCCCCGTGTCCCTCAAATATCCCCCTGCCCTTGAGCACATTCCATTGCCCATTGTCTGCCACAGGCACCTCCCAAACCCACCATCAAACACAGGACCTCTTGTGTGCCTACAGAGCACAGAGTTGATCACAAGGATATCAACAGTCCACATCCCTTCCCCGTCGCTGCTGTCAGACCTGTGCCTCTCCCACAAAGATAGGCACAGATTAAAGCATGCGACTGGGAGACTGAGAACATCGTCCCTCTCATTTCAGTGGTGCCTGGAAAACAACCCCACTCCCAGAGGGATCCCAATGACCCCACTGGTGCCCACTCGCCCAAGGCTATGAAACAGACGAGCTGGCACTTACCTCTGCATGGATGCACCCAGAGGAGCAGCCACAGCACCCAAGGGGATAGGAGTCCTTCTGTCCCCATTCTGAGGGTCCTGTCCTGACAGCAAGGCCCTGCTGCTGGAGCTCCTGGGGACCCACAGGGCAATGGCGATGATGGGAGAGCAATATATCTGTGCAGATGCTGTCTCAGCTGCAGGAGGAGCCAATCGAAGCAGCAGGCACCTTTTTAGACGTTATCGGCACTTATCTCCCCTCCGACGCAGCCCAGCTCTCCAATGAACTTCTCCAGCGCTCTTCATGACCATATATGAGGGACGGCTCCGCTGCGGCTCTCACGTCACTGCGGTGGGAGATCATCGTGGGGTAGGGCTGGATGTGGGGGCAGATGGCTCTGAAACCCCTTGCAGCCTGCTGTGGGAGCACGGAGCATCTCCTAAGCTGTAGCATCCAAGAGCCCAAGGTGCGATTGTCCAGCCGTCCCTGCGCCATGGGATCCACGGGGCTGGTCCTGCAGTGGGGCTGTGTCAGGGCTGTGCCAGTCTAGGAAGGGACCAGCCCCTGCCCCTGCTACAGCCCCCTCTGTGCTGGCAGCAGCAGCTGGGAAAGGCCCTTGGGCAGGGCCAGAGCCCCGTTATGGGGGTGCTGGCTGTCCCGTCCCTCCCCAGGGAGCTTCCTGTGGGGTCCCGGCAGCAGCCAGAGCTGGTCCAGGGCCTGCCCTGGCAGCAGAGCTGCAGCCCAGAGCCTCAGGCGTCTCCCTGGCTCTCAGCGTGTCACCCAGGGGCCGTTATTCCCCGCGGCGGGTCGGGAGCTGGAGCCTGCCTGCCACTGCAGGTGCACAAACCGCAGCCCACGTGACATGGCGCCCGGGCAGGAAGATGGTGGTTTCCTCCTGGCCCCGTGCCCAGGCATGGCCCTGCGGTGCCTCCCAGCTTCCTCACAGCTCCAAGCCCGGCAGAGTCCAAGAAGTGTTGGGACAATGCTCTCAGACGTATAGTTTATTATATATATATATGTATATATATATATATACACACACATATATATATACACACACATATATATACATATAGTATTTTTAATGGATCACAAAATTTTATAAATACATACAAAATATATTTTTTACTTATACACTATTATGTTATATTATTATGTATTTCATTAGATTACATGTTATTAATAATATTTTATATATTATTTATATATATAAAAATATATAGATTTTATATTATATATATTTATATATATTTATATATAAATATATATAATAATATTTTATATATTCTTTATATATAATATTATTATATTTATATAATAATATTATTAATATTTAATATTTTATATATTTTAATAATATTTTATATTTTAATATTTTATATTTCATATTATATGTTATGTATATTACCAATAATATATATCATATTACATTATGTTATTTGATATATCTTTATATTACATACAGTATTCTAGTATATTATATAGTATTATGTTATATTATACAGTATATTATATAATAATTATTTTTTTATATTTTTTATTTTATTACCTTAATTTTATACACATTACATATATATAATGTTTATTTTATATATGTATTATACTTTTAAATATTTTTTATTTATTTATAGCTTTTATAATTATTAAATAAATATATATATATATATTTTTGTCTGGTGGCTGGAGTTGGACTCTCTGATCTTCAGTTCTTTCCAACTCGGGATATTTCATTATTCTGACCAACCCAGCTCCAGGTGATGCCATAGCATCTTCACTTACCATGGGCCTGTTCCTGGCCTGTAGTCAGGCAGCAATGACCTCACAAACACCTACACAATTCTTGGTCTGCCAGCTCCTCAGGCACCAGTGGCCTCACAGGTACAACGCATGGGCCTTGCCCTGACCTATCAGCTACTTGATCACCAATGAGCTCCCCACAGACCCACACATGCCATGTGCTTATTCCTGGCCTCCTGGCTTCTCAGGCACCAGGGTCCTCCCAGCATCTAGCACAGGCCATGTTTGCTCTCGGCCTGTCAGCTACTCAGGCACCACTGGTGTCGCAGGAACATTCACCTGCCGTGGGCCTGCTCGTGGCCTATCAGATCTTCAGCTGACAGTGACCTCATAAGCACAGATGACCTATTGGAAGATGTCAGAGTCCCTGCCCATGACAGGGGGTGGGTGCTCATGCTCAGCTGGCTGTTGACCAACATCCCCAGGTGCTTTTCTGTTGGCATCTGTCCAGCCACTCTTCCCCAAGCCTATGCTGCATAGGATTGATATGATGCAAGTGAAGGAGCTGGCACTTAATCATTGTTGAATGTCATGTGATTGGACTCAGTTCATCAATCTAGCCTTTCCAGATGCCTCTGAAAAGCTTTCCTTCCTCACGAAGATCAACTGTCCCAACTAACGTGTTATCATCTGCAAATGTACTAAGGGTATACTTGATTTTCTCATTCCGATCATCCATCAAAATAGTAAACAAAGCTGGACCCAGTACAGAGGCCTGGGGAAAGCCACTCACGACCATTCACCAACTGGATTGATCTCTCTTCACTCAGACTCTTTGAGCATGGCCATCCAGACAGTTCTTCAGCCAGCAAACTGTACACCTGTCCAAGCCATGGGCAGACGGATGGGTTGTCATTCTGCAGGGCTGCTGCTACTGAGTCCACACTGAGAAGATGTAGCTCCTTCTATTATGCTTTTTGTGATGCCCTGTGCTCAGTCCTTTCAAACCAACTAAGCATGAATCTGGTGCTTGTGATGAGCTGGTTCTCAGCTCATGTTCCAGTTACTTGCTAGCATGTATCATTGTTGTTGAGTTTGTACAGCACTGGCATTCTTGCATTCCCTTTTGTCTCTGTTTGCTTGAGTCTGCATTGTCAGTGGTAGTTCAGGAATACTGGAGGGGTGGCTGCGGGAAAGCATGAGGTTGCATCTGTCATGGTGGGACCTCGGTCAGCATTCACAGTGCAGTGACTCAAGCTGTGGCACAGACAGGAATTCTATCCTTTGAGGGAATCCCAAAGGTAATTCCTTCTTGAAGGGTGATGCCATCCTGAGTTGTGTCCTTGCCTGTGCAGCATCTGTCAAATGGCTGATATAAGTTTCTCCTCAGAAGAAAGTCTCTATCATGAGGGGCTGTCTAGAGCTGGGCTCCTCTCCACAGTTCTGACACAGAGTCTTCTCTTGCAGGGGCTCTCCAAGGGCTGCAGCCTCCTTCAGGCCACATCCACCTGCTCCCACATGGGGTCTTCCGTCAGCTGCAGTGTGAAGATCTGCTCCAACATGGTGCACCACAGGGGAACGTCTTCTCCAGCACCTGGAGCACCACCTCACCCTCTTTCTTCACTGACCTTGGTGTCTGCAGGGTTGTTTTCTCTCACAGTTTCTCAGTCTTCTCTCCCAGCTATTTTCTCATGCCATTTTCAACCCCTTTCTTTAAAAAGCTCTCATAGATGTACAAACAACATTACTCATTGGCTGAGTTTGGCCAGCAGCATGTCCCTTTTGGAGCCAGCTGGAAGTGGCTCTTCTCTAAGAAGGGGCAGCTTCTGGACTCTCCTCACAGACACCAGCCCTGCAGCTGCCCCCTGCTACAAAACCCTTTCCATGGAAGTCCAATACAACCTCCCACCCACAAAGTAAAATCAGAGCCCAGACAAGCAGCAACAGACCCATGAGCTGGCAATGGCAAGGCACATAAAGGCCTTCTAGCAGAGACAAACCCTGGGAGAACTGCTCTGAGTTTTTTTGGCTCTGCCCTCCATGGATGAGATAAAACAAGGAGGGTTTTGGCAGGGGTTGAGCTATTCCACACTTGTGCTTAGGTGGGAGGTTAGAAACCAGCCCAGGTGTTCGTACCAATCCCAACACACCCACACACATCCCAGAGCAAAAGGAACTGCACTACCACAGGCCACCTCTGCACACCTGTGCATTTCCCTACAGGACACATTGGGTGACACACACCTTGGACATTCCAGGATGAAGGGGCCTCTGCAGAGATACTGGAGCTTGGCTCAGGGCATATGCTAAACCTGCTCTGGGCTGGAAAGCTCCCCAAAGTGCTCAGTGCGGTATTTCCAGCCTGTGGAGTTCAAGTAATAGTCAAACAAGCTTTGAGGATGTGCCCCAACACCCACCTGCACAGCCATGGGCCTCCTGTTGCCTCCTCAGACCCTGAATCACAGCTGACCTCAGCAGAGCATCCCCACCCATCTCCTCTTTGAGTCCTGTGAGCTGATCACATCCGTCTCACCTCACCTGCCTCCTCCAAACCAAGTGATTGCTACAGGACCTCTCAAGCCCTGCCCAGCCCCATGAGGTCAAACTGCTTCAGTTAGGTGTCTAGACCACAGGAATGCAGGATCTGGGGATTAGGTGTTCAGGTTAGGGTTTAGGAATTAGATCTTGCCTTCCAGGGTTAGTGGTTGGGCAGAGTATTAGAGGGAGGCCTGTGTTTACTGCTTTGGGTTCCAGTCTGTGTGTAGTGTAGAGACTGTTATTTGTTGGGATTTTCTTCAGGGCTCTGTTGAGGAGTCATGTCATGGAGTTCAGTGCTAAGGATGAAAGGCTGAGGAATAGGGTGAGAATTGAGCTAAGAGTGGATGGTAATGCCTTATGGGTTTGGGACTAGGCTAACCCATGCCAGGTGAGGTTTGAGGTTAGGGGTAAGAGTAGTGGATTCCTTGCAGAGAGAGGGATAGCATTTAGATGTAGGGGTAGGGCTTACAGTTACTGCTTAGAAATATTGCCAGGGCTTGACATGGATGTTTTCCTAGTAAGTGTTGCAGCTCACAGCCTTACCTGAACCCCTCTTAACTCTTCAAAATCTTTCCTTTCTGTTAGCGAAACCCCTCTTCTCTCTCCCAAATCCCCCACCGTTTTTCTCCCAGCTTTCCCCTGGCCTTACCAAATGTGTCACCCTGTTGGGGGCAGCTTTCTGAAGGCCTTTATGACCTCAGTGGCTCTGCCTCACTGCTGTTGGCCAGCCATGTGCTGGGACAGAAGTGACCTCACAACCAGCATCCACAGGGCTACAAGGAGCTGTTGTGCTCAGGAGGCCTCTTCCCAGCCCACCCCCCCAAGAGCTGTGGGTGCAGGGGATGCCCTGCATAATCGCTCAGGTACTCTGCCTGCCAACCAGCTCATGCTTCAGAAGGCCTGCCACACATCTAGACTCACATTTCCTCATGCAGCCTTTAGAGAACAAGGGCCCAGCTCCTGCTCTGCTGCTCCTCCCTGTCTCTGCCAGGAGACCAGACCAGCCCAGCCCAGACCCTCTCTAGCACTCCACAGCTCCCTCTCCTCTCTCCAGTCTAACTCAAACCAGCCACCAGAGGAGACAAGTCTAGGCTGGCTCCAAGGCAGCAAATGCAGAATGGAGGGCAGTGGCTGTGTCTCTGCTGCAGCCATCTGCAGGAGATCCCTTACCCTTCCAATGTGCAAGCTCTTTATAATAAGATAGAGAAAATCTACATGAAATCTAAACAAGGAAACCTTTCCTATGAAGTAGTGAGGAACGGGAAAAGGTTATTCGGAGAAGTAGTACCCCACTCCCTAGTAGTTTTCAAGGCCAGGGTGAATGGGACCTTTAGCAACCAGGTCTTGTGGAAGGTGCCTCTGACCATGGCAGTGTGGCTGGAACAAGATGGTCTTTAAGATCCCCTCCAACTCATGCCATTCTATAGTTCTATGATACTGGAGGCCCCAAATTGGTTGTGTAGCTTGTGTAGACAGAAGGATTTCAATTCCTGTGAAAATGTTTCCTTCCCATGTATTACAAGTGTCACCTTGTGGGTATGCAGTCTCATAATGGAACAAGAAAAGATAATTCTCAAGACAAACTCTTCTTTTGAATTACAGAAAAAGAGAGCACTGGAAATAAGTGTCCATCCCCAGCTGCAAGAAGAGACACCAGTAATTGCTTCAGTCATTTTCAAAGTTGATTCCCCTGGAGGCCCAGGGACGTGGCAAGAGCTCCCTGTGCTGCTGAGCTGGGTTGGGCTCCTGGGCACAAGGGGAGCTCCTGGCAAGTGGGCAGTGCTGCAGAGAGACAGCTCTGCCCAGGAGCAGCTCCTCTAAACAGTGCAGCAGGGCTGGGGCACTGCCTGCAGGGGACAAGGGCTCCTGAGAGAAGGGAGGGAGATGTTAAAGGCAGTGTGAAGGGGGGATGCTGAGAGCTCACTGCAGGGGAAATCTTCACAGTCCTGAACAGGGTAAGTCTCCGGCTGCAGCGCAATGCAGCTCATGTTCCTGGTGCCATCTCCAGATTTGATGGAATATCCCACAGTCGACAGGGGCTTTCAGGAGAACACTCAATGTTTCTTTGGATAAGAGGAGAGCAACAAGCTCCAGAGCATGGATTCTCTTCCATAAACAGAAGAGGGACAGGACACGAGAGTTCCTTCTTGAAGGGCCAGCTGCAGGCTGTGAAGGCAGGGTGCAGACAGGGGTGGCCAGGGCTGTGGTGCAGAGCAGGGTCCCTGCTGTGCCCCCGGGGCTGTGTGCCGGGGCAGGTCCTCTGCCGCCTGCCAGGCTCAGCACTCAGCCTGCCTGGGGAGCTGCCCAGGGCGCTACGGGGAGAAGCTGTGGGTGGAAGGAGCCCCCCAGCAGGGCAGGACAGGGCAGGGTCCTGCTGGTGCACTGAGGTTACTGTTTCCCAGAGGCTGCTGCCTGTGGAAGGCTTCTCACAGATACACAAAACCCCCAGAACACCTCAGAGTGGACTCCTCAAGGGAAAGTTCAGAGGAAGAGTTTCCTGAAGACATGTATTCTGTGCTTTGAGATTTCTCCTCTTGCTTTGTGGGTGGCAGTTAGAGATGGAATTTATTTCTCCATTTGGATGAAGGCACTGAGACCGCAGTTATTGTAAGGTCTTTTAGGTCTGAGCTGCTCCATAGCCTTTGAAAACATGGAGTTATCCCTGAAAATTACCCTGGGACAGGAGATATCTACAAGGCAGATGTGAGTACACTGTGGATGGGATGGGTCTGTGAGCAATGGCATGGAGGAGATATGGGGACAGGGAAGAAGACCCCAGCAGGGACAGATTGAGGCAGGGGCAGGGAGAAGAGAGGGAACTGCCTGAAACTCCAAGGGAGAGGGGATTCAGGCACTCCCTGACAGGCATGCAGTGCAGGCACCTTCTCTGCAGCAACCCCCTGCTCTCCCCTGCCACCCAGCACAGCCTCTGCCCTCAGGGGCTTTAGGGCATGAGCCACCTCCTCCTCAGCTGGACCTCCAGAAGAGGAGAGGAACCTGTTTCCTGCAAGGCGATACGCAGTTATCAGAATTATATGAGTACTTGCCCTGCAGTGTCACTTCTCTAGGTGGCATGCAAGCTTGGTAAGCTAAAGGCTTCCCTGCATGCCCATCTGCCTGTCTGTCAGCAGGTTGGACCACTGCAACGTTCTTTCTTATTTCTAAACCTGTGTGTGGTTCTCCCACTCTCTTTGTCTGGGGTGCAGGTGGATGTAAGTTCTGACATGGACTGGCAAGGCCTTGCCCTGAGGGTGTCTTCTTGGGAAAAAACTGCCCAAGCTTCATTTTAAAATGATAGGGATGGTGTCATTGAGTTGGGAGGGTAGGAGAATGAGCTCACACATTTCTCATTCGTCTCTGGGGACAGTGATTTCTTTTAGAGAAGCAGGTGGGTTGCTCAGGGAAGTTAGCCTAACTTTTCTCTGTTTTTCCCTCCATGGACAGGCAACCATGCCCAGAGGCAGCAAATGTCCAACAGCAGCTTCCCCACAGAATTCCTCCTCCTGCCATTCGCAGACACACACGAGCTGCAGCTCCTGCACTTCGGGCTCTTCCTGGGCATCTACCTGGCTGCCCTCCTGGGCAACGGCCGCATCCTCACAGCCATAGCCTGCAACCACCGCCTCCACACCCCCATGTACTTCTTTCTCTTCAACCTCGCCCTCATCGACCTGGGCTCCATCTCCACCACTGTTCCCAAAGCCATGGCCAATTCCCTGTGGGACACCAGGGCCATTTCCTATGCAGGTTGTGCCACCCAGGTCTTTATGTTTGTTGTCTTTCTCACAGCAGAGTTTTCTCTCCTTACCCTCATGGCCTATGACCGCTACATTGCCATCTGCAAACCCCTACACTATGGGACAATAATGGACAGCAGAACTTGTGTCAACATGGCAGCAGCTGCCTGGGGCAGTACTATTCTCTATGCTGTGCTGCACACTGCCAATACCTTTTCCCTTCCCCTCTGCCAAGGCAATGCCCTGGACCAGTTCTTCTGTGAAATTCCCCAGATCCTCAAGCTCTCCTGCTCAGATGCCTACCTCCAGGAAGTTGGACTTCTTGTAGTTAGTGCCTGTTTATTATTTGTTTGTTTTCTTTTCCTTGTGCTGTCCTATGTGCAGATCTTCAGGGCTGTGCTGAGGATCCCCTCACAGCATGGCCGGCACAAAGCTTTTTCCACGTGCCTTCCTCACCTGGCTGTTGTCTGCCTGTTTCTTAGTACTGCCACATTTGCCTACCTGAAGCCCTCCTCCATCTCTTCCCCTTTCCTTGATCATTTGCTGGCAGTTCTGTACTCGGTGATGCCTCCAGTAGTGAACCCCCTCATCTACAGCATGAGGAATAAGGATCTCAAGAATGCAGTTAGTAAACTCGTTTTGGGGAGGTTTTATGGTACTCATAAAGATCCCTTCACTCTCCATTGATGAATCTCTATACATCCCTGTCCAGGCTTCTGTTTTGGTCATTCTAATTACTATTATATACTTTTTTTCTTTTTTGTCATTATGTCTGTTTTTGCCCTTTGCATTCTACATAAATATTTTTATTCCCCCCACTTCTATAAATGAATGAACCAGTTCTGTCCCATATGGAGGCCCATATGTGCATTTAACACTGTAAGTGAGTCAGTGAAGACTCTCTCATAGCATCTCTAAGAAAATGGAATTACCCCAGTGCACTTTCTGAAGACTGGGCTTTCCTTCCCTAACAAGTGCCGAGAAAAGGCCCAAAGCATTGCTCCCCAGAAGGGTCTGCTCTTGCTTCTGTTCAGGAGGGAATTATCATTGTCACATTGTGACCTGACAGAGACCTAGGGCTAGATTTAAGATTCACACATGGGTGTCTGCTCACAGCAGAGACAGGGAATGGTCACTGTATTACATAGCCAGGGCCGTTTCCACATGTGACCCATAGGTGATGTCCTTCAGGAGGGGAATCTGGAACTGCCTGCAGAGCCCAGGACACCTCCAGGGACAGCAGAGCCTGGCGTGGGCAGTGACTGCAGCCCCCATGAATGTGAGAGGTCTCCCACTGTGTGCTCAGCCACAGGGAAAGAACTAAAGCCAGGTATTCACAGGAATTCTGTGACTGCAGTCTCAGAGAAAAGAGTGGCACCCAGCAGGCAGAGGGAAGGGGAGCTGGGGACTGATTCATTTCCCCCTTTGTGAAGTACCTCTCCCTGGTCCAGCCCAGTGATCCTGGCTGTCTGCTTCCCACCCTGACTAGCACAGCCACGCAGATTCACCCCACAGCACCATAGCCCATTTGCTCTGCACAGCAGCACTGTCAGCGTGGGTATGTACTTATGGGGAGCATGGGGACTTTGGCATAATGACCACATGGACACCAGGGTTCTTTAAGGACCAGTAACTGCTACTCCTTTATTGATGACATAACTTCAGCTCTCCTATTGATAACATGAATTGAACTCTCTTATTGAGGACAAGACTCCCTTCTTATACCATTTGCTCTACAGCAGTACTTTTCCACTATTCATCGGCCAACAACTTTGCCTGGCAACAGCAAACACCCAGCAACTTCCATGTCTTAACAGCTGGAGAACAAGCAGTCTGAGACAGCAAGGTGTCTCCTGAATGACACTTCTTTGTTCCTTCTAAACACTTTACATTCCTCATGGTCTCAGTCCAATGTTATCACCAACCATGGGTCTTGTTGACCCCCATGGCCACACTACCACAGGGGACAGCCATTCCACTGTGCCCAGGGGGAGCTGATCTTTGAAATCTGACCAGCTCCATTCTTCTGCTGCCATCAGTAGCTATACTGGGGGAACAGACACCAAGACAGTGGATCAGCACTGGGTCATGGGCCCAGAGATTTTCAGTACCCAGCTGCAGAAAGCACTGACTAACCTGATCTACCTATAGAGCTACCACTGGTCAGAGAAGATGATGGTAGTGGACACCTCCAGAGCTTCATTCTGACTCAAGGAAAAAGGGGATGGACTATGGAGTTAGAGTGTGTGACAGTCCTGTGTTTTGAGGCCTCTGAAGGTTGGTGTTTGTAATTTCTGCTCATCAAGGGTGCTTGGTGAGTGAGGTAATTCTCAAAATGAGATTCTTCCCAATGGGAACCTGAAACACAGTTGGTGCAAGGATACTACAGAAAAGTTCTCAGAAACTCTGTAAGACATTCCAGAATGACTGAATCACAAATTAGTTGGAGCTGGAAACAGTCTCTCTCCATGTTTATTGTAAGCCCTCTTATTCAAAAACCGGACTATGGTTTCCTGCAGAACTTTGGACTACAAAGCTGGTGAAGGGACTGGAACACAAATGCTATGAGGAGCAGTTGAGTGAAGTGGCGTTGTTTAGTCTGGAGAAGAGGAGGCTCAGGGGAGACCTTACTGCTCTCAACCACTACCTGAAAGTCAGGTGTGGGGAGCTGGGGGTCAGTCTCTTCTTGCAGATAGCTTGCAATAGGACAATAGGGAATGGCCTCAAGTTGCTCCAGGAGAGGTTCAAGATGGAAATTAGGAGAAATTTCTTCTCAGACAGACTGGTTAGGCATTGGAACTGATTGCCCAGGGAGGTGGTAGAGTCACTATCCCAGAGGGAGGGGGGGGGGGGGAGGCTGTTAGAAAATTTTGGATGCGGTACTTAGGGACATGGTTTAGTGGGTAATATTGGTGGTAGGGAGACAGTTGGACCAGATGATTTGGAGGTCTTTTCCAACGTTTCTGACTCTGTGATCCTATGACTCTCTACTCTAGGCCAGACAAGCCCAACTCTCTCAGCCTCTCTTCATGGGAGCATTGTTCCAGCCCTCTGATCATTTCTGTGGATGTCCTCTGGACCAAGTTGAAGTCCTAGGTCCTAAGTCTAATGAGTGTGTTGTGCCTGGGCCACACAGATGGATGCAGTACTCCAGGTGGGGTCTTTTGAGAGCAGAGTAGAGGGAGAGATTCACATCCTTCAACCTGCTGGTTACGCTGCTTTTGATGCAGTCCAGGATATGGTTGGCTTTCCGGGCTGTAAGTGCATGTTGCTGGCTCATGTCAAGCTTTTCATCTACTAGTACTCCCAAGCCCTTCTCCATAGCGCTGCTCTCAATCCGCTCATCGCCTACTCAGCACTAATGTTTGGGATTGCCCTGAGCCAGGTGCAGGACCTTGCACTTGCCCTTGTTGAACTTCATGAGGCTTGCACAGGCCTATCTCTCAAGCCTGTCACGATCCCTCCAGATAATATCCCTTTCCTCCTGCATGTCAACCGCACTGCCCAGTGTTGGGAATGGTGGGTGTGAAGGGCTTCTCTGGGACCACCGCCCTTGGGGCAGCATCTGCTAGGGTGTCCAGAGAACAAGGGCAGAGAACATCATAAAAAACAACAACAGATATTTATAGATGTATATATATATATATATATATATATATACACATATATGTGCCTATCAGCCTATCACCATATTAGTATATGGTATTCTTTGATATATTCTATTATATTACATGTTGATACATTCTTTGGAACCACTCTGATGGCAGGGTTCAGAACAATTGACTCTGGTTCAACTTGTGGTGGAACAAAAGCCCCAGGTGTCTTTGCATGGGGCTGCTCTCCAGTGTCTCTTGCCAAAGAAGAGCCAAAGACACCACCAGGAAGAAGGAGGCCTTGCCACCACTTCCTCACAGGTTCTGGAGCAATTCAGAGGGTGTTGGTGCAATGGGGACAGTGGGGAGTGGCCAAGAAGATGAGCCTGATGCCATCTTGGCCGCTGCATGCCAGGGGGCAGTCGGCAAAGGGGTGTCTTATGCTGTCTTTTCCAAGGACCTATGGCTCAGCTGGGCCCACAGAATGAAGCCTCAAAGCAGTCTGATACTCTGGGGTCCATGGAGTGGAGAGCTGCACTAAAATGGAGTAGCCTTCCATGTGCAAAAGTCACAAACTGCCCCCTCCTGCGGGAGCATGGGCCATCACCACTGCTGTTCATTAGTATTGTAGCATTACAATAGTATCACAACTGATTGTTCACTAGTATTTTTCATCCTGGCCATGGTTCTGATAAGGCAATTTTGGAATTTTCCATTATGACTGCTCTTCTGGTACCTCCCAGAATGTACATTTCTGGTACTCCCCAGAGCCTGGGATGCAGGGTCCGAGACATGATCAGGGAGTGCCTGTTTGCACTCACCTGTTTTAACTGTTGCTTAATGGAGGGCTGATGTGACAGGAGGTAATTCTGAACCATAGCTCAGGTGGGGAAAAGCTACTCCAGCACCTTTTTCTCCAGTCACTCTATCTGTAAGAGAAAGTGGTTGACTTGTGGTCAAACTCAGATTCCTTGCCACACTAATCTTGGTTTCCAGTGTGATCCACCCTTTCCCCGTGAGAGATTTCAAGGGGAACCTGTCACATGCTGCCCTGCCAGGGAGGAGGCTGAGGGTGCACATGGAATTGGGAGAGGACCCAGTGAGGACAGCTGACCTGAACTGACCACAGGGATATTCTGTGCCATAGGATGTCATGCACATCAATTAGAGCAGTGGGGAAAGAAGGAGGAGGGGGCATGTTCAGAGTAATGGTGTTTGTTTTCCTGAGAAGTCATTACATGTGATGGATGCTGCTTTCTTGGAAATGGCTGAAAATCTGCCTGCCAATTGCAAGTAGTGAATGAATTCCTTGGTGTACTTTAGGTATCAATATCAGGAAGGACATTCAAGAGGTTTAATTCCACATCATCAAGAAGAAAAAGAGAGGGGGAGAAATAAATAAAGCTCTTTTGTCTGGTTTCACAAGTTCTCTGTTAGGAAAGGGAAAGTCCCACAGCGTATGGGATGTGAGATTTGTTAAGTGATCCCTTGGGAAGCTCATTTTGTTTGTTTGTTTCTTTTTGCCTCCTCCTGGAGGCAATGTTAAGGCACATGCAGGACAAGGAGGCGATCTGGGACAGCTAGCATGGTTTCAACATTGGGAAAGCATGCCTGACCAATCTGTTTGCCTTCTATGAAGGAATGACTGAATCACTGGACAAGGGAAGACTGACCAATATCACCTACTTGGACTTTTTAAGGTCCGTGACATAGTCCCACATGACATCCTAATCTCTGTTTCCCAATCAGTGGGAAATTCACTAGACCATCACAACTTTTAAAACATAATGGATAGGGGCTTTTCAACTTTGTCTGGTTAGAGCAACATTTGCTGATTAGGAATATGTACATGGCCTAACATGAATGTTTTCCCAGAGTGCTTTAGGAGCATCAGCCTTACCTGAACCCCTCTCACCTCTTCCAAATCTTTCCTTTCTCTTAGCCAAGACCCTCTTCTCTGACCAGAATCTCCCAACTTTATTCCCCTAGCTTTCCCCTGACTTCCCCAAATGTGTCACCCTGTTGGAGGCAGCTTTCTGACGGCCTTTATGACCTCAGAGGCTCTGCCTCCCTGCTGTTGGCCAGCCAGGTGTTGGGACACAAATGACCTCACAGCCAGCATCCACAGAGCTACAAGGAGCTGTTGTGCTCAGGAGGCCTCTTCCCAGCCCACCCAGAAGCACCGGGTGCAGGGGATGCCCTGAACAATCCCTCAGGTTCTCACTTCAGTGCCTGGTAAAATTGTGGAGAAGATTGTTCTGGGAGCTATTGAAAAACACATAAAGGACAATGAAGTCATTGGTCAGAGCCAATATGGATTCACTAGGGGAAGGTCATAACTAATAAACCTAATTTCCCTTTCCACAAGGTCACCAAGCTAATTGACTAAACAAATCCAGTCAATGTAATCTTCCTGGATTTCAGTACAAATTTCAATACTGTCTCTCACAGTAACCTTCTGGACAAAATGACCAGAATACAGTTAGAGAAAAGTGTAATAAGATGGGTGAACAACTGGCCAATGGGTCAGGCCCAGAAGGTTCTTGTAAATGAGGTTATATCAGGCTGGTGGCCAGTCACTAGTGGGGTTCCACAGGACTTCATTTTAGAACCAGTCCTCTTCATTTTTTTCGTAAATGATTTGGATGAAGGACTTGAAGGTTTTTGAGCATGTTCAGGGATGACACCAAACTGAGTGGAGCTGTTGACTCTATTGAGGATGGTGAGGCCTTGCAGAGAGATCTGGACAATTTAGAGAGCTGGACAATCATCAACCACATGAAGTTTAAGAAGAGCAAGTGTCAGATTCTGCACATGGGAAGGGGCAACTCTGGTTATATGTACCAACCTGGGGACAAGATGCTGGAAAACAGCCCCACAGAAAGGGATCTGGGGATTTTGATCAACAGCAATTTGACCAAGAGCCAGCAGTGTCCTTTGGCTGCCAGGAGGGCCAACTGTATCCTTGGGTGCATCAAGAAAAACATTGCCAGACGCTCAAGGGAAGTGGTTGTCTCGCTCTACTCTGTGGCTAGAACCTAGAGCTGGGAAAGGTGGTTGCAAGGAACTGCTCTGGGACCAGTGCCCTGGGGCAGCATCTGCCAGGCTGTCCCCTGTTCTGCTGGTCCTCTCTGTCTCTGCCCAGAGGCCAGCCCAGCCTATCCCCTCCCCAGCTCTCCACATCTCCCTGTCCTCTTCCCAGCCCAGCAATCTCTATGGGTGCTGGAAACCAACAAGCAAGAGCAGAATCATCCATCACTACCTTAATGCTCATCCTGGGACTCTGATCTCACCCTCACGTGCCCACAGAGAAACAAAGAAAGGAGAATCGCACAAGTCTATTCCTTAGTAATATCCATGACTGCACCTTTGGGAGAACAGCTGAGCCTTCAGGCACTGCCCTGAGAAGATCCCCTTTTATGCTGGAGATGCTGGTATGGAGCCAGCTGTTCTAGAGAAGTGCCCCTGGCCTGTCCCTGCCTGTAGACACCGGGCTGCAACACATCAGCATGGTGAGCAAGCGACAAGAGCTATCAGTCCTCACAGCAACACAAGGGTTTAGAAGGGATGTGAAGGAGAACAGCTCGGGAAAGGCCAAGCTGTCTGCCTCCCAGGCATTGCTGCTCTGCCAGGACCCTTTCTCCCTCAATGTCTGCACACAACCAAGTGTCCCTGCAGCTCCACAGTGGTCTCAAAAGAAGGATATCAGGAGAACAAGTCACTGTAGGGACGTTCCTCTTATTAAAAGATTCAGAGAGCCTGGATCCTTCTTTACACCAAGTCTCTGAGTCACATGAAACAAGTAGATACTGAAATGGAAGGTGACGAACAATCATATTTCTTTGTTAATAACTTTATCACAAGGAATGTAAAGAAAAAAAAAAAAAGAAAAAATAATATATAAATAAATCAATAAAGAGAGAAAAAATAACATCTGGGCCAGTAATGTGTTATGTTATGAGTGATCTGCAGAAGATAGGTAGTATATTGCTTCTGAAAAGCATCCAGTCATCACTTTCCATACTGCTTCTTTCACCTCCTTGTTCCTCATGCTGTAGATGAGGGGATTCACTGCTGGAGGCACCACCGAGTACAGAACTGCCAGCAGAAGATTAAGACAGGAGGAAGATGTGAAAGGGGGCTTCAAGTAGGCAAAAAAGGCAGTGCTGATGAATAGGGAGACCACGGCAAGGTGAGGGAGGCATGTGGAAAAGGCTTTGTGCTGGCCCTGCTCTGCGCACATCCTCAGCACAGCCCTGAAGATCTGCACGTAGGACAGCACAAGGAAAACAAAACACCCAAATGCTATTAATACACTAAGCATAAGAAGCCCAGCTTCTCTGAGGTAGGCATGTGAGCAGGAGAGCTTGAGGATCTGGGGAATCTCACAGAAGAACTGGTCCAGGGCATTGCCTTGGCAGAGGGGGGAGGGAAAAGGTATTGGCAGTGTGCAACACAGCATAGACAAAAGTAATGCCCCAGGCAGCTGCTGCAGTGATGACACAAGTACTGCTGTCCATTATTGTCCTGTAGTGTAGGGGTTTGCAGATGGCAACATAGCGGTCATAGGCCATGATAGTGAGTAGGTAAAATTCCGCTGTGATAAAGACAGTAAAAAGACCTGGGTGGCACAGCCTGTATAGGAAATGGTCCTGGTGTCCCACAGGGAGTTGGCCATGGCTTTGGGAACAGTGGTGGTAATAGTGCCCAGGTCGATGAGGGCAAGTTTGAGGAGGAAGAAGTACATGGGGGTGTGGAGGTGGTGGTCACAGGCTATGGCTGTGAGGATGAGGCCGTTGCCCAGGAGGGCAGCCAGGTAGATGCCCAGGAAGAGCCCGAAGTGCAGGAGCTGTAACTCGCGTGTGTCTGCGAATGCCAGGAGGAGGAATTCTGTGGGGAAGCTGCTGTTGGACATTTGCTTCCTCAGGGCCTGGTTGCCTGTCCTTTGGAGGAAAAGAGAGACATATTAGAGAGACTTCTCTGAAGAAAACTTTCACCATGTACCACTGAAACCTCCTCAAAAAGTCTCACTGCCTCTTCCCTGTGAGCTCTGTATTTTTTCTGTCCAAGCATGCCTTGGTGATGAGGCATATTTATGTGTTTTCAGGAGGAATCCATACTGCTTTACAGTATCTAGTAAAGTGTACCAGAGACGGATCTCAGAGACGGAGCTTCAGTCTCTGACACAAACCTGACAACTCCATTATCATCCCTCTGGTTGCCCTTCAAAGTAGGAAAGCGAGACCAGAAAACCCAGAGATTGCCTTCCATTCAGATACTGCAGATTTTCATTTTCCCTGTCAAGAATGTTCCCCAAAGATGCCCCTAAGGGTGCTATGGAACTGTGAGCAGCCTGCCCCAGCAAGCAGCCTCTGGGCACCAGCAGGACCCTGCTCTGCCTTGCTTGGGGGGCTCCTTAAAGTGACAGGTTCTCCCCGCAGTGTCCTGGGCAGTTCCCTGGGAAGGCTGAGTGCTGAGCCTGGCAGGCGGCAGAGGCCCTGCCCGGGCACACAGCCTTTGGGGCACAGCTGGAACCCTGCTCTGCACCACAGCCCTGGACACCCCTGCCTGCACCCCAGCTGTGCAGCCTGCAGCTGTCCCCAAAAGAAGAAACCATCATCCCCTATCCCTGTGACAGCTTTGAAAAGTAATACCCTGCTCTGGAGCTTGTCATTCTTCTCCTATCCAAAGAAACTCTGATAGTCCTCCTGAAAGCTCCCATAGGCTGTGAGATTTGCCAGCAAATTTGGAGATGGCAACAGGAACAACAGCTGCGTTGCCCTGAAGCCAGAGACTTACCCTGTTCAGGGCTCTGAAGATTTCTTCCACAGTCAGCTCTCAGCATCCTCCCCCCACACACACACTGCCTTTAACATGTCCCTCCCTTCTCTCAGTCACCCTTGTACCCTTCATGCAGTGCCCCCAGCCCTGCTGCGCTGTGCAGAAGAGCTTCTCCTGGGCAGAGCTGTCTCTCTGCAGTACTTCCCACTTGCCAGGAGCTCCCCTTGGGCCCAGGAGCCCAGCCCAGCTCAGCAGCACAGGGAGCTCTTGACATGTCCCTGGGCCTCAAGGGGAATCGACTTTGAAACAGACTGAAGCAATCCCTGATGCTCCTTCCCTCTATAACTTAAAGAAACTTTTCCAGCACTGTCATTCCTCATACAGGAAAAGTATGAGGTCCAGGAATCACCTTTCTGTGCCCTGGTTTTAGGCAGGACACCCATCCAAGGACAGGGAGGGATCTCCATTCCCCCTCCTGAGGGAAGAGTTTCAGCTGAATCAAGCAAGGCATCTCATTCTTTGCAGTCCAGAAGCTAGGAGGGGGCTCAGCTGTCTCCCATGCCTCACACAAGCCCACAGGAGTTGGGATTCACAGAATCACAGAAGCATCTAGGTTGGAAGAGACCTCCAAGATCACCAAGTCCAACCTCTGACCTAACACTAACAAGTCCTCCACTAAACCATATCACTAAGCTCTAAATTGAAACGTTTTTTAAACACCTCCAGGGATGTCGACTCCACTACTTCCCCAGTCAGCCCATTCCAATGCCTAACAACCCTTTCAGTAAAGAACTTTTTCCTAATATCCAACCTAATATCCAACTGGCAGAAGAGCTGACTAAGCCACTCTCAATAATTTATCAGCAGCCCTGGCTATCCAGGGAAGTCCCAGATGACTGGTGGCTAGCAAACGTGATGCCCATCTACAAGAAGGGCTGGAGGGTAGACTGGGGAAACTATAGGCCTGTTAGTTTGAGTTCAGTGCCAGGGAGGATCAGGGACTACATTATCTTAAGTGTCATCACATGGTACTTACAGAGCAACCAGGCGATTAGGGCCAGTCAGCATGGATTTATGAAAGGCAGGTCTTGCTTGATGAACCTGATCTCCTTCTATGACAAAGTGATGTGCTTAGAGGGTGAGGGAAAGGCTGTGGCTGTGGTCTACCTTGACTTCAGTAAATCTTTTGACACCATTTCCTACAACATTCTCCTCAAGAAACTGGCTGCTCATGGCTTGGACTGCCATATGCTTCATTGGGTTAAAAATTTTCTGGGTAGCCAAGCCCAAAGAGTCATGGTGAATGGAGTTAAATCCAGTTGGAGGCCGGTCACTAGTGGAGTCCCCCAGGGCTGAGTACTAGGGCCATTTTTATCAATGACCTGGATGAGGGGATAGAGTGTGCCCTCAGTAAGTTTGCAGATGACGCCAGGTTAGATGCATGTGTTGATCTGCTTGAGGGTGGGAAGGCTCTACAAGAGGATCTGGATAGGCTGCACCGATGGGCTGAGGCCAGCTGCATGAAGTTCAACAAGGCCAAGTGCCGGGTCCTGCACCTGGGGCACAACAACCCCAAGCAGAGCTACAGGCTGGGAGATGAGTGGTTGGAAAGCTGCCAGGCGGAGAAGGACCTGGGAGTATTGGTTGATAGTCGGCTGAATATGAGCCAGCAGTGTGCTCAGGTGGCCAGGAAGGCCAACAGCATCCTGGCTTGTATCAGAAACAGTGTGGCCAGCAGCACTAGGGAAGTGGCTCTGGTGAGGCCACACCTTCAGTACTGTGTTCAGTTTTGGACCCCTCGCTACAAGAAGGACATCGAGGTTCTTGAGCGAGTCCAGAGAAGGGTGATGAAGCTGGTGAGGGGTCTGAAGAACAAGTCTTATGAGGAATGGCTGAGGGAGCTGTGGTTGTTTAGCCTGGAGGAGGTTCAGGGGTGACCTTATATCTGTCTATAGATACCTTAAAGGAGGCTGTAGAGAGGTGGGAGTTGGTCTGTTCTCCCACACGCCTGGTGATAGGATGAGGGGGAATGAGTAAAAATTGCACCAGATGAGGTTTAGGTTAGATATTAGGAAAAACTGTTTTACTGAAAGGGCTGATAGGCATTGGAATGTGCTGCCCAGGGAGGTGGTGGAGTCACCATCCGTGGAGGTCTTTAAAAGACATTTTGATGTTGAACTTAGTGATATGGCTTAGTGGAGGACTTGTTAGTGTTAGGTCAGAGGTTGGACTAGGTGATCTTGGAGGTCTTTTCCAACCTAAATGTGATGCTGCGAAAAGCTTGTGTGTTGAGATAAAGACAGTTTAATAAGACAGAAAAGAAAGAGAAAATAATAATAATAATGATGATAATTATATATTTTATGATCAATAATAATAAATATTTTTATTACTATTACAGAATGTACAAACCAAGTGATTCTCAAGGCACTTGCTCAACACTCATTGACTAATACCCAGCCTATCCCCAGGCAGCTGTCTCCTGACCCTGGCCAGCCTGCAGCAGGATCTGCTCTGCAGGCCTCTTGACCTTACCTTTGTTTACAACAAAATCATCTTTCAAAAGGATTTGAACTATTTTCTTTCTGAAATACTTGTGCTGTGTTACCCCACTCAGTGATGCCATCAATGGACTGCAGGTATTCAGAAGCTTCCCCCTGTTCCAGAACAGTCTGGATCAGTCCATGGCAAATGGCAGGGCTGTGTATCCACCCCTGGGACAGTCAATTCTAGGTGTATTGGACACCCCTGAAGTGAAAGCAAACTGTGGCCTTCACCCTGTTGTCAAAGGGCTAGATAAAAAATGCATTCGTGATATCCATTGTGGCATACCACTTAGCTGCCTTTGACTCCAGTTCGTATTGCAGTTCTGGCATGTCCAGCATGGCAGCACCCAGTGGTGGAGAGACGGCATTCAGGCCACAGTAGTCTACCATTAGTCTCGACTTACCATTATACTTTCACCCTGGCCATATGGGACTATTAAAGTGTTAGTGAGTCTTGCTGATCACTCCTTGGCTCTCCGGTTGATGACTTACATTATGGATGGAATGAGGGAGTCTCGGTTAGTGCAATAATGTCTCAGGTGCATTATTGTGGTAGTAATGATCACCAGTTGTTCATCAATCTTCATGAACCCAAATCAACTGTCACAGTAGTTGGAGTGGCTGCAGGACCTTTGGAATGTGTTGGAGTGGTTGCAGGGCATAACACAGGGGTTGGAGTGGCATTGATTGAGTCTCCGTAAGCAGAGGTTAACTCCCAGCATGTTGATTTGTGTCTCTTTGGAATGGCCGTCGTAATCACACCACTTTTTCAAGGGTTTCTCTAGATTTTTTGGATTCTGCATTTGTTCAGGGGTGAATTTCCAAAGCATTGGAGGTGTTCACTGCTACAGGTACCTGCCCATATCCTCCCTCAATCCCTGCCACTCCAAACTCTCCTGCCTCTGGACAGATCTCTGGATGGCATTCTTAAATAATTGTCTGACGTTAAACAAAAGCTGAAACATATTCATGAGACATAACAATACGAACATGCTGTTTTGACCATCCCAAGGATATTCAAAGCTTTGCAGAGCTATTGGCAGTATCCTGGAAGAGAAGGGGGAAATGAAGGAGAAAGGGAGAGTTAACAAGTGGGGAAAAGCGTCCCCCTCTTGTCCTCTCCATGTCCCAGTCCACCAGTTCTGGGGGCTGAGTATCAGGAGAACAACTGGTGCTGCTGCTAAAGACTGAGGGAAAGAAGGCATTAAGTACCTTAGCCTTTGCCTCATCTCTTGTCACTATGTTTACCCCACCTACAATAAAGGATGAAGATTTTCCTTAATCTTCCTTTAAAGTATTTCTATAAACAGTTTTGATTGTCTTTGACAGTAATAGGTCAGTAATTGAGCTCCTTCTGGGCATTGCCACTTCTAATTTTGACCCTGAACAGTATCATAACATTTAGGACACAGCTCTGGACAAAATGACAGCACACAGGACAAGGAACCACAGAAAAGGTGGAACCTGGCAGCCTGCAATTCCCTACCCTTCTTTGATTCTGTGCTGCAATTCCATTCAGCTGGTTACTCCTGTATTATCCAAACTTGCCTGCAACTCCTGATGCTGCTGTCTTTTCAGAGATAGCACAATCACACAAAGGTTGAACCGTCTGCCTGCAGACAGTAACAGCTGACAGAATGGAGCGTCAGTGTGGGGGAGCCTTGAGAAACTGCATGAATCTACAGTAATCTCTTGACATTTACAAGGAGAAGAGTCTAGTCCTGTACCAGAGGAAGAGGAGCCCCACACATCAGGGCAGACTGGGACCCTGCTGAGTGAGCAGTGCCCAGGAGGAAGAGGAGGGCCTGGGCACCACCATGGATGCCATATGAGCAGTGGTGTCTGCTCACCATGAACCAGGCCAGATTCCTACAGAGCTGCCTTACGAGGAGCACGGCCACCAAGAAAACCTCAATTACCAGACTCATCTCAGATCCGGTGAGACACCGCATGGAAGAGGGTCTACAGCCAGCAGGGAAAGAGGTGCAGGTGTGAGTGTCCCAAGGACTGCATGGGGTGGAATGGAACAAGGGCTGTGGCAAGGATGAAAGTCCAAAGAAGACCAAGTTCTTTGTGTCCATGGCTATGGCTGTTGTCAGTGTCACTGTGGCCTATGAGGAGACAGCTTATCGCTAAAGTGCCAGGGCCTCATTGCCTCCTGACACCCAACCATGAACCAGGCAGAGGTCATACCACTGTCCTGAACTTGGCAATGCACATCCCCATCTCATACTGTCCCGGAAAGAGCCCTGAGCAATGTGTAAAGAGAAAGGATCTCCCTTCTGTACTGGGTCTGGCTGGAATGTTAACTTTCCCTGCAGCAGCACATACAGTGCTGTACTCTGTACTTGTAGCTGGAACAGCAGTGTTATCACACCAGTGTTGTGTCTACTGCTGAGCAGCAGTGGCACAGCATTGGGCCTTTCTCTAACCCTCCGAGGGGGTGGGCAAAAAGTGAGGAGAGAAACATCACTAGGGCAGCTGACCTAAACCAGTCAAAGGGATATTCCATACCATGTGATGTCACACTCAGCAATAAAAGGTGGAAACAGGAAGAAGAGGGGAGGGGTGGGCTCTCGTTGGGAAACGTCGGTCCTCCTCTCGAACACCGGCTGCGTGCGTTGAGGTCTTGCTTCAAGGACGTGGTCAATCATTGCTCATTTGTGGGAAGTAGAGAGTAATTTCTTTCCTCTGCACTTCCACATAGCCTTCATTTGTTTTATTTGTTTGTTTTCCTCCTTTTTTTTTTTTTTTCTCCCTTTCCCCCTCCCTTTTTCCCTTTCCCTTTTTATTTCCCCTTATTTAAATTGTTTAGTTCATGGTAGTCTTTATTTAATTATTATAATTATTTCCCTTTAATTAAATTATCCTTATCTCAACCCGTGAGTTGTTCTTTGCTTTACTTCTCCCCCTCCTCATCTAAAGGAGGGGGAGTGAGAGAGCGGTTGTGGGGTTTAGCTGCCCAGCACGGTAAAACCACCACAATAAGACTCTTTTAAGCACTGAAAAGCTGCATTGCGGTCTCCCAGGACCCTTCTTTTCTTCAGGCTGAACAGCCCCAGCTCTCTCAGCCTTTCTTCACTGGAGATGTGCTCCAGTCTTCTAATCAGCTATGTGAACCTCCTCTGGACCCACTCTAACAGATCAACTTTCTTTTCGTGTTGGGGACCCTACACTCCAAATGAGGCCTCACAAGGGCAGAGCAGAGGGACACAATCACCTCCCTCATCCTGCTGGACACTCCTCTGTTGATGGAGCCTGGGGTGCAGTTGGCTTCTGGGCTGCAAGTATGCACTGCTGCCTCATGTCAAACTTTTTGTCCAACAGAACCCACAAGTCCTTCTCAGCAGGGCTGCTCTCAAGGAGTTCTTCTCCCAGTCTGTCCTCATGTCTGGGACTGCCCTGGCCCAGGTGCAGCGCCTTGCACTTGGACTTGTTGAACCTCTTTAGATTCACATGGGCCCACTTCTCAAACTTGCTCAGGTCCAAACAGATATCATCCCTTCCTTTTGTTGTATCAACAGCACCACTCAGCTTGGTGTCATTGGCAAAGTTGCTGAGGGTGCACTTGATCCCACTGTCTACGTCTTCTGATAAAAATTTTAAACAGTGCTGGTCCCAAGACAGGCCTTGAAGGACACTACTCCTCACTGGCCTCCACCTGGACATAGAGCCATGGATAGCAACTTCATAGAGCAATGACCTCCACCTGATAATAAAACAATTTCTTCATCCTGTTCCTGACCACAACATTGGAAGAATAACCCAACGACCAGGCACCAGCACTGAGGAAACACCCTTTTATTAAAGAGACCTGACAGGGGTAGCCAGCTATACCTTAACAATAGATACAGATACAAGGGCCTCTGGGTCAAAAAGAGTGGGTTTAGGCCACTCTGCAGAAGTGGAGTGAAGGCAGATAATTATCACAGAAAAAGATTATCACAGAAAAAAAGCACAAAGACCAGCAGTTTCCTGAGATGAATCGGAAATCCCTTGTGAAGAGACATGTGCAGCTTACTGCTGCTGAAGGACTACTGATTGACTCAGCTTCTTCAGTGCATCCTTGAGCTCCTGGTTCCTCATGCTGTAGATGATGGGGTTCACTGCTGGAGGCACCACTGAGTACAGCACTGTCACACCCAGGTTCAGGGATGGGGAGGAGATGGAAGGGGGCTTCAGGTAGGCAAATAAGGCAGTGCTGGAAAAGATGGAGACTACAGCCAGGTGAGGGAAGCACGTGGAAAAAGCTTTGTGCTGTCCCTGCTTGGATGGTATCCTCAGCACTGATCTGATGATCTGCACGTAGGAGAAAAGAATAAAAATAAAACACCCTGAAGCTAAAGAGAGACTAATCAGAACAAGTCCAACTTCCCTGAGGTAGACATCTGAGCAGGAGAGCTTGAGGATCTGGGGAATTTCACAGAAGAATTGGTCCAGGGCATTGCCTTGGCAGAGGGGGAGGGAAAACATACTGGCAGTGTGCACCATGCCATTGAGAAAGCCACTGCCCCAGGCAGCTGCTGCCATGTTGACACAAGTTCTGCTGTTCATTATTGTCCCGTAGTGCAGGGGTTTGCAGATGGCAACGTAGCGGTCATAGGCCATGATGGTGAGAAGACAATACTCTCCTCCAATCATGAACAGAAAGAAAAAGACCTGGGCAATACATCCTGAGTAGGAGATGTTCCTGGTGTCCCACAGGGAATTGGCCATGGCTTTGGGAACAGTGGTGGTAATAGTGCCCAGGTCGAGGAGGGCGAGGTTGAGGAGGAAGAAGTACATGGGGGTGTGGAGGCGGTGGTTGCAGGCTACGGCTGTGAGGATGAGGCCGTTGCCCAGGAGGGCAGCCAAGTAGATGCCAAGGAAGAGCCCGAAGTGCAGGAGCTGCAGCTCGTGTGTGTCTGCGAATGGCAGGAGGAGGAACTCTGTTGGGAAGGTGCTGTTGGACATTAAATGCCTCAGGGCATGGTTGCCTGTCCATGGAGGAAAATGCACAATCAAGACAGGGTATCTGAGCAAAATCCACTCTGTTTCTCATGGAGCTCCTGCGCACTAACTTCCATTCTTCCCTTCTCAGGGTAGCATATTTCCCTCTCCCCAGCTGGCACTCTGCCCTGTGCTGGGTGAGTGCACTGTAAGGAACACAATTCTCTGCCTGAGTGCCAGCATCTGCTCCTCTGCTGACCCCCCAGCCTGCTGTCCCAAATTACTTACATATGCAAGACCTCCAGTGCAAGAGAACAAACAATACAGAGAGGTGGACGGAAAAGCAGCATGACCGAGAGAGGGGAGGGAGAGATGAGCAAGCAGAAAGGGGTCACCCTCCCAGCCGTGCCTGCTGCCTGCCAGGCAGCACCATGGCAGAGCAGTGGCTCTCAGCCCTTTGCCAGGCAGTGGGACAGGGCACATGACAGGAGAGGCAGACCTTCTTTATTCTGGGGCTCTGTCTATCCAACAGGCAGCTCCTGCCCAGAATCCCCCAGCCCAGAGGGCAGAGGCTCTGCTCAGTGGGAGAGGAGAGCTGAGGGGGGTTGCTCAGGGACGGAACCTGCACTGCAGGGGATAGCAGGGAGGTGCCCATGTATCCACTGCAGCAGGGTTTCCTTTTTCAATTCCCTTTCTCCCTGCCCATTTCTGCTGCCTGCAGGAGTCCCCTCCAGGAGCTCTATTTCTGTTCCCATGTCTGTGCCCTGCCAGTGCTCACACACCCCATCCCATCTGCTGTCTGCTCAGCTCTGTCCTGAACCCTCTCAGTGTGTGCAGGTGCTGAAGAGCAGGTCACACAAGCCCTGATGAAACTGGGAAGGTGATGCTGCTGCATTATGAAGGTCTGAGGGTGCTGAAGGCACTTTTTGAGGTTCCTCATAAAAATTGAGGTGACAGAAACTCCAAATCTTCTGTACTCTGTACAGCTCTGTTTCCATTCCTATCCTGATGAACCAAAGAAACCTGAAAGCACGGCGTTAGGAAAGCCCAGACCACATCAGGCAGCCACAGACTTGATCTTCTGTCTGAAGAGTCCCCTCTGATATGGTCTGGGGGTGCTGTGGTGCTGTGAGCATCCTGCCCCTGCTCTGCCCTGCCCTGCTGTGGGGGCTCCTTCCACCCACAGCTTCTCCCCGCAACACCCTGGGCAGCTCCCCGGGCAGGCTGAGTGCTGAGCCTGGCAGGCGGCAGAGGCCCTGCCCTGGCACACAGCCCCTGGAGCACAGCAGGGACCCTGCTCTGCACCACAGCCCTGGCCACCCCTGCCTGCACCCTGGCTGCACAGCCTGTAGCCAGCCTGGTGATTAGGAAGCCTCATGTCCTGTCCTTCTGACAGTTTTGTCAGGTAATCAGTATTCCAGGGAATATCCCTGTCCTCTGTACTAGAGAAGCCAGCCGTGGTAGAGAAGCCTGCATGGGAAGTGGCAGCTATAGAAGAACCCTGTAGGATATTGCATTACCTGCCCTCACACAGACACTTACCATGTTAGAGCTGTGAAGATTTCTCCCACAGTGAGCTCTCAGCACTGCCTTTACACTGCCTTTTTTTTTTTTTTTTTTTACAGTGCCTCCACACTGCCGTTAATATCTCCCTCCCTTCTCTCAGACGCCTTTGTCCCCTGCAGGCAGTGCCCCCAGCCCTGCTGTGCTATGCAGAGGAGCTGCTCCTGGGCAGAGCTGTCTCTCTACAGCGCTGCCTAATTGCCAGCAGATCCCCTTTGGCCCCCGAGCCTGGCCCAGCTCAGCAGCACAGCTCCATCCCAAGGCCTCCCTGTCTCTACCCCTTCAGCCTCCCTGGAGGTGTCCCTGGACCTCCAAGGGAATTGACTTTGAAAATGAAGCAATCCCTGATGTTCCTTCCTTCCACTGGGCAAGGAAACTCATTTCCAGCACTGTCATTATGCATTGTCAGATGAACAATATGGGGAATGACACAGAATCACCTTTCCATGTCCTGGTTTCAGGCAGGTCATCCATGCAAGGACCTGGAGAGATTTTTCTTCCCCCTGGTGAGGAAAGGGTTTCAGCTTAGTCAACCAAGACATCTCATTCTTTGCAGTCCAGAAGCTAGAGGGGGGTTCAGCTCCCTCCCATGCCTTACACAAGCCCACAGGATTCCTCTTGCCTGGGCACAAACCAGGCATCTGCATGTAATCTGCTTGCCTCAGCTCCCAGCACATTGAATGGAGACAGAGGCCAGGAGGGAGCTGATTTTCCAGAGGTGGCCAGAGACAGATGCAGGTAACTGCATGCTCTGATGGATTAATTGTGGGAGCCAGAGAGCATCCAGAAGCATCATTTTTAAGTGCAGGGAGATTTTCTTGGGCTAACAGAAATGAGAGCAGATGCCTACATTTAGCACCACTGAATCTTTTTAGTGTCCATTAGTATTCTCTGAGCAACCTACACTGCTTTCACTTGACGATATGGAGTCATGTAGCACAGGGAGAGCTAACTTTCTGTCTTCTCCATCAACCATGTTTACAACATCTCCATTAGTGACCATAATGGCAGTGGCCTCATGGACATCTCCACATTGCCTAAGCCAATTCAGGGAAGGTTCTTGATTTTGTTATGGCCAAATACCGGGCCTGTAGCGCTACATCAGATGTCAAGACTCTCACACAAAACTACCTGTGGCTGGAAGGGCCAGCACTGGTCCTGGGAAGGAAAGCCATCCCCATCCAGAGCAAACGCATGGCAGAAAACCAAGGCAGCAATTGCAGACAGTTTGCTCCCTCCCTCCACTTTTACTCAGCCTCTTGATGTCATTGAACAAGCCAACAGTTTTCACAAAGTGCCTGTCAGCAGCACCTGGTTGTTCCTGGAGATCAGCTTCACCTCTGCCAGAGGCCTTCAGGGGCTGTAGAGACACACCTGGCAGCAAATCTGTTTCCTGCCAGGCCTGTCCAGGGTGTCCCAGTTCTGATTCTCTGTCCTTGGGGACAGCAGGGTTTGCTCTCTCTGTTGACATCCCATTTCAACTGTACGTTCCCAACTGCTGTCCACTCCAGCATGTCTCTGGCTTCAAACAAAGCCTTTGCACACTTGGAGTTTTGGAAATTTGTTACCAGGCTTCCCAAAAGGAAAAGAAACATCTTGGCCTGATGTCAGAGCTGAGGGACATAAGGAAGGAGATAGAGGACTTAGGTGCCAGACCTCAAAGCAGCATTTCTGGGCCTGTTCAGGAGGCTGTTAGTGGAGATCTCATTGTCAGTAGCCCTGAAAGGCAGAAAAGCTCATTGCCATAAAACATTCCTCTGCAAAAGTTGCATGCAGATTTCAAGAAGGTCCACGAGATGAGCTGGGGAGCTAAAGCTTGCTTAGTATTACTTTGGTTGAGGAGTCTTTCCCAGAGCATATCCTCTTGGATCTCATTGCTTGGAGTATTGATAAGAAAGTGACTGAAAGTGAGGGTAGACCATACCTGACCACCCGCAATATTTCCTAGGATGAAATGACCACATCTGTGTGTGAAAGGAGAGGAGTGGGTCTCATTTACCTGGATTCAATACAATCCCCCACAGTATTCCCTTTTCCAATAATAACAGTGTTGGAGGGATAGGCCAATTGAAACTCCATGATGTCCAGCAAGGACAAAACCCCATTTCTGCTTCTGAGGTGGACAACTGCCCTACTGTGACACAGGCTAGGGGCTGTATAGTTTTATAGAATAGAATTTAAATGGATCAAAACAAATTGAACCAAATAGAACAGAATAGTTCAGTTTGAATGGACCTTCAAAGGGTATCCGGTACAAGTGACCAATCTCTTGAGGGCTAACCCGGAAGTCAGAGACTATATATGAGAGCATTGTCTAAATGCCTCTCTGACACTGGCAGGCCTGAGGCATCAACCAGGTCTCTAGGAAGCCTGTTCCTGTGTTTGACCACCCTCACAGAAGTGAAAGGTTTCCTATCTCCAGTGTGAACCTCTCCTTGTGTAGCTTTGTTGTCATTCCCACACATCCTGTCGGTTACCAGGGAGAAAAGATCGTCACCTCCCTCTCCACTTCTCCTTCTCTGGAAGTTGTCAAGAGTAATGAGGTCACCCCTCAGCCTTCTTTTCTCCAGACTAGACAACCCAAGTGTCCTCAGGCTCTCCTCACAGGACATGCCTTCCAGCCCACCTTTACTGTCCTCCTCTGGATGCTTTCAGCTCCACATCTTTCTTCTATTGTGAACACCGGAATTGCATACATGATTTAAGTGGAGGCTGCACCAATGCTCAATATAGCTGAAAACTCACCTCTTTTGACCATCTCTCTGTGCTGTGCTTAATGCATCCCAAGATGGTTTTTGCCCTCTTGGCTGCCAGGGCACCCTGCTGGCTGATGTTGAGCCTGCTGTCAAGCAGCACCTTGAGAGCCCTTTCTGCTGAGCTGCTCTCTAGCCACTTGTCTCCCAGTCTGTGCTGGACCTGTGTCCAGCATTACTCTGTAATCATCTGAGGTGATCAGCTCCAGGCAGTCACTTTCTCCAGAGCAGTGGCAGATCACAGCCTACAAGGGTTTCCTGAGCAAGGACAATTCCAGGGGAGCGCAGAGACCTGACTAGAGCTTGCAGCTCTCACCAGAGTGGCTGATAAAGCATGGGCATTGATGGCAACCAACCCCCACCCCCACGAGTGCCAGTGACCAGGAGCATGGCCAACAATGTGGGGAAACGGAGCAGGTCTGGCTGGTGCTGTTGTTGGTGCAGCCATTGACCCAGGAGGTGCACGGAGGGCACCCAGTGAGAGAGGGCCATCCAGCAAAGGGTGGGAGGCACCAGGTACACCTGCACCCCACACCCAGGCCTGCACAGCCTGAGGGCATGCACCCCACTGATCCTCAAGGCAGAACGGTAGCCACTCATCTCCAGGCAGAGGCTGCAGGTCCAGCTGGGTCACCAGCACCATCTGCCCCAGCAGTGGCTGATGTCTCCACCCAGACAGAGCTGCCGAGGAGTGAGACTGCCGTGCAGACCTCAGGCTGCTGGAAGTGCCCAGGCCTTTCCCCTAGGGCAGGGACAGGCAGCAGAACTGCCTGACAAAGGTGCGCCCAGTTGGAGGACCTCCTGCAGCAGGGGGCTGAGCTGCAGGAGGCAGGGAGAAGGCTGCGTAGCAGCAAGGAGGTTGATGAGGAGTTGGAAAGCTGGATTCTGCACAGTCTGCAGGGAACCCACAGCCCACAGCCAAACAACCCAAAACTCCCTCACTGCACTCACAGAAGGGAGGGGGGCCAATATCGCCAGAGGATGGAACGTGGCAACGACAAGGGAAGAAGAGTCTTCCCCCAAAGCCTGAGGTGCCCTTACAGAAAACGTCATCTCTCTATTGATGGAAAAGGAAAGACCTGTGGCAGGGGGTTGGAGCTGGGTTAGACACACCAGTCTGTTCCCCACATAATGGTTAGGGCAATCCCAAGCACAAACACAGGCCAGAAAGAATGGATTGAGAGTAGCCCTGATGAAAAGGACCTGAGGGTGCTGGTTGAAGAGAAGCTCAACATGAGTCAGGAATGTCCACTTGCAGCCCCAAAAGACTACAGTATCCTAGGCTGCATCTAAAGCAGAGTGACCGGCAGGTTGAGGGAGGTGATTCTTCCTCTCTTCTCTGCTCTTGTGAGACCCCACCTGGAGTTCTGCATCCAGCTCCGGGGCCCCACCACAACAGACACATAAGATTTTGGACATAGGACTTAGAGAGTGGGACCAGAGCAGAACCACAGCAATAATCAGTGGAGTGGAACACCTCTCCTGTGAAGGCAGGCTGAGCCAGTTGGGTTTGTTGAGCCTAGAGAAGAGAAGACTCTGGGGGGAATCTTCTTCTTGCCTTCCAGTACTTAAAGGGAATTTACAAGTAACATGGGGAGCGACTTTTTCCAACTCCAACCAATTTGTGATTCAGTCATTCTGGAATGTCTTGCAATGTCTCTGAGAACTTTTCTGTAGTATCATTGCACCAGCTGTACTCCAGGTTCCCAAGGGCAGAGACTCATTTTGAGAATGATACCACTCACTGTGTAACCTTGAGGAGCAGGGATTACAAACAGTGGCGAGGCCTCAAAACACAGCATGGTCATGCACTCTAACTCCACAGTCTAGCTCTTTCTTCCCTGAGTCAGAAGGGACCTCTGGAGGTGTTCACTACCATAATCTTCTCTGAGCAGTTATAGCTTTACGGTAGATCAGGTTAGTCAGTGCTTTCTGCAGCTGGGTATTGAAATGTCTGAGCCCATGACCCAGTGCTGATCCACAGTAGCTGTTCCACCATTACAGACACTGATGCCACCAGGAAGATGGAGCTGGTCAAAATTCAAAGATTAGCTCCCCTTGGGTAGTGGGGAATGGCCATCCCCACACTCCCCACATGTGGTCCCCAAGCTGTTGGTACTGCTGCACACAACAAACAGGCTCCCGTGTCCTTGGAGGTATCCTGGGCTCTGCATGCAGCTCCAGACTCCCCTTCTGAAGGACTTCATCTACGGGTCACATGTGGGAACAGCCCTTGCTATGTAATGCAGTGACCATTTGCTGCCTCTGCTATCAGCAGACACCCATGGGTGAGTCTTAAATCTAGCCCTTGGTCTCTGACAGGTCACAATGCAAAAATGAGCCATTCCCTCCTGAACTGAAGCAGGAACAGATCCTTGTGGGGAGCAATTCTTTGGGCCTATTCTTGACGCATTTTTTGGGAGAAGGAAGTCCCAGCCTTCAGGCATTGCACTGGGGTAATTCCGTTTTATTACTGAGATGTCATGAGAGAGTCTTCACTGACTCACAGTGTTAGATGCACATCTATATGGCCTGCTAATGGGACAGTACAAGCTTATTCATTCACAGCAGTGGGGGGAATCCAAATGTTTATGTACAAATGCAAGGAACAGAAGCAGTAATAATGACCCACCCCCTAAAAAAAAAAAGTAATTAATAATAATAATAATGAGTACAAAGACAACACAAGCTTGGAAGGGGATGGACTTGTATTCATTATTGGACAGTGCAGGGATCTTTATAAGTACTGGAAAATATTCCCCAAATCTGTCTCCTAACTGCACACTTGAGCTCCTTGTTTCGCATGCTGTAGATGAGGGGGTTCACAGCTGGGGGCACCATGGAGTACAAAACTGCCAGCAAAAGGTTGAGGAATGGAGAAGAGATGGAGGGGGTCTTCAGGTAGGCAAATGTGCCACTGCTGATGAACAGGGAGACCACAGCCAGGTGAGGGAGGCATGTGGAAAAGGCTTTGTGCTGGCCCTGCTGCGAGGGGATCCTCAGCACAGCCCTGAAGATCTGCACATAGGATAGCACAAGGAAAACAAAACACCCAGATGCTAAAACAACACTAACCACAAGAAGCCCAGCTTCTCTTAGGTACGCATCTGAGCAGGAGAGCTTGAGGATCTGGGGAAGTTCACAGAAGAACTGGTCCAGGAGATTTCCCTGGCAGAGGGGCAGTGAAAATGTATTGGCTGTGTGCAGCACAGCATAGAGAAAAGTACTGCCATAGACAGCTACTATCATGTTGACACAAGTTCTGTTGGCCATTATTGTCCCATAGTGCAGGGGTTTGCAGATGGCAATGTAGCGGTCATAGGCCAGGATGGTGAGAAGATAAAACTCTGCTGCGACAAAGAGAATAGAGAAAAAGACTTGGGTAGCACAGCCTTCATAGGAAATGGTCGTGGTATCCCAGAGGGAATTGGCCATAGCTTTGGGAACAGTGGTGGTAATAGTGCCCAGGTCAATGAGAGAGAGGTTGAGGAGGAAGAAGTACATGGGGGTGTGGAGGCGGTGGTCACAGGCTATGGCTGTGAGGATGAGGCCGTTGCCCAGGAGGGCAGCCAGGTAGATGCCCAGGAAGAGCCCAAAGTGCAGGAGCTGCAGTTCACGTGTGTCTGCAAATGGCAGGAGGATGAACTCTGTGGGGAAGCTGCTGTTGGACATTTGCTGTCCTCTCAGGGCAGGGTTGGCAATCCATGGAGGAAAAAAAGAGGGACAAGTTAGAGAGATTTCTCAGAAAAATTCACACCTTCTCCCACAGAAATTACCCTTCCATGAGTTGAATGAGGAATGAGTCAGCTCATCTCCAACCCTCCCAACTAGATGACAGCATGTCTGACAGTTTAAAATGAAACTTGGGCACCTTGTTCCCAAAAAGATGCCCTCAGGGCAGGGCCCAGCATTCCATGTCAGAACAGAAGCTTACACCCACCTGTACCCCTGACAAAGAGATTAAGAGACCCCCACACAGGTGGACAAATAAGAAAGAATACCACAATGCTCCAATCTGCTGACACAGAGAAAGGCAGATGGGCGTGCAAGGAAGCCTTCAGTTTACAAAGCTTGCACGCCACCTTTGGAAGTGACACTGCAGGGCAGCTACTCTTAGTCTCATTCTTGTGCATCACCTTGCAGGACACCTGCTCCTTTCCTCTCCTGGAGGTCTTCCTGAGGAGGAGGTGGCTCATGCCCTAAAGCCCCTGTGGCCAATGCTGTGCTGGGTGGCAGAGGAGAGCAGGGGATTGTTGCAGAGAAGGTGCCTTCACTGCAGGCCTGACAGGGAGTGTCTGAATCCTCCCTCCCTTGGTGTTTCAGGCAGCAGCTCCCTCTCCATCTATGCCCAGGTCTCTACTTCCTTGAGCTGTCCCTGCTGGCAGCTGCTTCTCTCTCCCCACTTATCCTCCCTGCCACTGCTCACAGACCCCATCCCACCCGCTATGTGCTCAACTCTGTCTTGCAGACACCACTTGTGCCTGTATAATTTTCAGGAATATCTCTGTGTGTTCACTGGTTATGGAGTAGCTCATACCTATCAAGAGCTAAGAAGAATTTGGCTCTCAGGGTCTTCATCAAAATGTAGAAATAAATTCCCATCTCCCACTACCAACCAGGAAAGCAAGAGGAGAGAAGTCAAAATGCAAACACCTTCCCTTCAAGAATTCCTTGCTCTGATCTTCCTCCTGAGGAGTCTCCTCCAAAATGCCCTCGGGGTGCTCTGGAGCCTGACTCATAGAGCAGCATCTGGACAGGAGGAGAGTCCTGCTGAGCTATGGGGTTCCTCATCGTCCTAAAGATCTCTTTCAGTGTAAAGATCCAGGGGCATCTGTCATTGATAGAAACCTGACAACTTCATTATGATCCTCCTGACTGCCCTTCAGGGAAGGAAAGTTAAAGCACAGACTCCAGAGAGTGTCTTCCCTTCAGGTAGTCCCTGTCTTGGTTTTCACTGTCAAGAATATCCTCAAAGATGCAGTGGGGGTGCTGTGGAGCTGTGAGAAGCCTGCCCCAGGCAGCAGGCTCTGGGCACCAGCAGGACCCTGCCCTTTCCTGCCCTGGCAGGGGGCTCCTAACAGCCACAGCTTCTTCCCACAGCACCCTGGGCAGTTCCCTGGGCAGGCTGAGTGCTGAGCCTGGCAGGTAGCAGAGGCCCTGCCCTGGCACACAGCCCCCAAAGCACAGCAGGGACCCTGCTCTGCACCACAGCCCTGGCCACCCCTGCCTGCACCCCTGCTGCACAGCCTGCAGCCAGCCCCATATGAATGAACCCTCACGTCCTGTACTTCTGACAGTTTTCAAAGGAAATCTTGGCTCTGGACCTTGTCATTCTCCTCTTATCCAAAGAAGCTCTGAGAGTCCTCCTGAAAGCTCCCACAGGCTGCGGGATTTGCCAGAAAATCTGCAGATGGCATCAGGAAGAACATCTGTGCTGCCCTGCAGCCAGAGACTTACCCTGTTCAGGGCTCTGAAGATTTCCCCCGCAGTCAGCTCTCAGCATCCCCCCTCCACACTGCCTATAACATCTCCCTCCCTTCTCTCACTGCTCTTGTCCCCTGCAGGCAGTACCCCCAGCCCTGCTGTGCTGTGCAGAGGAGCTGCTCCTGGGCAGAGCTGTCTCTCTGCAGTGCTGCCCGGTTGCCAGGAGCTCCCCTTGGGTCCAGGAGCCCAGCCCAGCTCAGCAGTACAGCTCCATCCCTAGGCTTTGCTGCCTCTTTACTTCTTGTCTCCCTTGAGATGTCCCTGGGGCTCCAGGGCTGACAGTTCCTGCAAAGCAAGAGTCACTTTTACAGAACATACTTTAAAGTCAACTCAAATAATTGCCAAATATCCCTTTGAAACAGCAGAGAGAGGCTGAATACAGAATTACAGTTATTCCTAAGAGAGTTTGACTGTCTCTGAGAGGTGCAAGCGTTCCCTCTGGAAAACTCTGTTCATGGCCAATAACAAATAGGACACACAGGCAGGGATGGGGAGGGGTTAGGTACCCTTGTGCAGTGCACCTATCCATTTGTGGCATCTCATCCCCAGCTGGAAACCCTTGATCCATGTGATGATCCTTCTGTGATGAAGCTCCCCTTACACACCGCACAAACCCACAGGACCTTGTTCAGTTGCTTCAGTTCAGTGTGGCCTCTATGTGTGTGAGCAGCTGGAGTGCATGGAGCTCTGCCTGGGGATGAGTGAGGATCTGACAGTGTGCTGATTGGACGGGAGAAAGGGAGGGTACAGACAGGGGACATTATAGTGGGAGTCTGCTGCAGGCCACCTGATCAGGAAGACCATCAGGTGAGGCCCTCTGTAAAAAACATAGAAGCAGCCTCACATTCAAAAGCCCTGGTCCTCAGGAGGGACTTCAACCACCCTGGTATCTGTTGGAGGGACAGCACAGCAGGGCACAGTCAATCCAGGAAGGTCATGTGATGCATTAATGATACCTTCCTTCTTCCATTGATAGCAGAGAGAAGTGCTATGCTGGACCTCGTTCTCCGCAACAAGGAGGGGCTGGTGGGGAATGTGAAGCTCAAGGGCAGCCTGGGCTGCAGTGACTGTGAAATGGTGCAGTTTAGGATGCTAAGTGCAGCAAGGAGGGAGCACAGCAATCTCACTTCCCTGGACTTCAAGAGAGCAGACTTTGGCCTCTTTGGGCATCTCCTTTGTAGAGTCCCATGGGACAAAGCCCTTCAGGGGAGAGGGGCCCAAGGAAGCTGCTTAGTCTTCAAGGATCACCTCTTCCAAGTTGCGGTGATTTTACTTTGGTGGGTGGCTGAGCTCCAACACAACCACTCTATCACTTCCCCATCCTCAAAGGGAAAGGGGGAGAAAATAAGATGCAAAGGGCTCAAAGGTTGAGATAAGGAGAGGGAGATCACTCAGCAATTATTTTGATGGGCAAAACAGACTCAGAGTGGGGAGACAGATAGTAAAATTTATTGCCTATTACTAACAAACTAGAGAGGTGAGAAACAAACTAAAGACGCCCAGAAACACCTTCCCCTGATCCTCCCTCTTCAGTGGGGGAATGGAGGCTGCGGTCAGTCTATAGCATATCATCTCCACTTCTCTTTATCGGTCACCCTCTTCCCTTGCTCCAACGTGGGGTCCCTTCCACAGGATGCTGTCCTTCCAGAACAGATCTTGCATGGGCTTCCCACAGGCAACAGCTTCTCGAGAACTGCTCCAGATATGGGTCCGTACCACGGGGTCCATCCCTCAGGAGCACACTGCTCCAACCTGGGTCCTCCATGGGCAGCAGCTCCTGGCTCCTGCTCCTGCGTGGGCTCCTCTCCACAGGCTACAGCTTCAGGCCCTGCAAAGGGCCATTTCTGACAAAGACTCATGGACTCCTTAGAGCAGAAAATAGGAGGCCATGATTACAAGTGGGCAAAGGCCCTGTGCAGGTGGCTCTGAGGCTGAGAAAATGTTAGGTTTGTTTCATCAAGCAGAAAGGCCAAGGCCTGCTGCCAGGCCTGGGCAGAGAGGTCCTGTCCCTCACATAGGGCTCTGGGCTCTTCCTCAGGGAGTGGGATGTGTGGTATGCAGTGCCAAGTGAAAGACAGTTGTGTGACACTTCCTGGCCTCCCTTTGGACGTGCAAAGTGGGGATAGAGGCCCAGTGGTAAGAAGACAACATGTCTCCTCCTAGGCCTCAGTGGCAGAGAGACCTGCCTTAGCCAGGAGGACAAGACCTTGGTTTTCCTGGCTATGTTTCGCCTTCCCAGTGCCCTTGTCCCTCTCCACTGCTGGCTGTCCTATGCTGTTCCGCACCTGCCCTTGTTTCACTGCATTTTACAAACATCCATATTGCTTTCCCACCTTGCTCACTCCTTGACATTTCTGTGCTTTCATTGATGTCTGTACCCTCTCCAGCTGTGCCCTGAAACACTATGTCATGGAGGGATAATAGATTCCCTCCAGGTCACCTCTGACGATTTTTCACATCCCTTCCACTATCGTATCTTCTCTCTCAAGCCTTATCTCCAGCACCCAAGCTTTGCTTTAAGGCAGGTTTTCTCTCACATGCTGTTTCCCATGACCAAGGAAAGTTCCAACACTTCAAAAAACATTCTTTACACAGGAATCCTCCTTACCCATCAGCTTTTCTGTGGCTTGTCAGCTGACCGGACACAAGGAACCTCACCATGGTCCTCCAGGCCACGTGGCCTTCCTGCTGGCTTTTCAGTTCCTCAGAAAGAAGCAACCAAGCCACATACCTGTCTGTCTCCAGTCATATACTCAGGCACAATACACTTAAAAAAAACACAACCAAGGCCAGTTCTGCATGGGCCTTTCAGGTACTTGGGCAGAGGGCATCACACAAGCACCATGCCAGACAGGTGCCTTCTGCTGGCCTGTGAGAGATGCTGGGACATGTGAGCCTAAAAGCCCATCTGTCAGTCAAGGGGCAAGGGTTGACCCGACAGCTACTTCAGAAAGATGGGACCTCCCAGTCCCTTGCCCAGCCATGCTCCTGCTGCTGGCCTCTCAGATCCAGAGGCAGAAGTGACCTCACAGTCCCCACCAAAGCCAACTGTTTCTGACTGGACACCTTATAAGGACATCCAAAACTGGCACCCTCCTTGACGCCCAGCTCCTAATGCAATAAAAGCAAGGTCGTTGTCATCATCCAAGGCCATAGAGCTCCTGATGGCTTTTCAGCTTCTCTGATGGAGAGCAGACTACTACATGCAAGTTTCGTTAGGTACTAGGTTAGGAATGACTTTGAAATAAATATTGACACTAGCTGCATGTCTGTGGCTCCTTAGTTCTTTATGACAACTTAAATGCCACATGCATACAGCAGCCATGTGCCTGAAGGTGGCACATCAGGCCCTCAGACAGAAGTTCCCCGACACCCACCTGCACAGCCATGGGCCTCCTGCTGCCTCCTGAGATCCCGAAGCACAGCTGACCTCAGCAGAGAATCCCCACCCATCTCCTCCTTGAGCCCTATGACCTGACCAGGTCCATGTCACCTCCTCCAAGACCAAGCAATTGCTGCAGGACCTCTCCAACCCTTCCTAGCCTCATGGGGTGAAACCACTTCAATTTTGTGATAAGAGTGCAAGAACAAGGTATGTGAAGATCAGGTGTTCAGGTTAGGGTTTAGGGATTAGATTTTGCCTTCCAGGTTAGGGGTTGAGCAGCATTTTAGAGGGATGCTTCTGAGTTCTGCTTTGGGTAGACAGTCAGTGTTTACAGTATGAGCTAGATCTTTGGTTAGGGTTTCATTATGTGCTTTGTTATGGGATGAGGGTTGGTGTTAAGGATGGCAATTTAATGTTAGCGATTAAGGGCTAGGGATTAGTAAAAGCAATAGATTAAGATTAACCGTAACAGCTGATGTATTTGGGGTTTAATATAAAGGTAGGTTTTGACGTAAGGGATTAGATTCCTTCCATGGTGAAGCATAGCAATTAGGGTATCACTAGGTTTTAATGTTCCTGGTTAGAAATATTGCCAGGGCTTGACATGAAAGTTTTCCTAGTAAGTGTTGCTGCAACATGAGCCTTACCTGAACCCCTGCACACAGTATTCCAGGTGGGGTCTGACAAGAGAAGAGTAGAGGGGGACAATCACCTCCCTCTCCCTGCTGGAGTCCCCTTTTTTAATGCAGCCCAGGACATACTTGGCCTTCTGGGCTGAAAGCACACACTTCTGGCTCATGCCCTTCTTCTCGTCCATCAGGACCCCCAGGTCCTTCTATGCAGGTCTGCTCTCAAGTTCTTCTTCTCCCAGTCGATATAAATACTGGGGATTGCCCCAGCCCAAGTACAACACCTTGCACTTGGCCTTGTTGAACCTCATTAGGTTCTCATGGGCCCACTTCTCCAGTCTGCCCAGGTCCCTCTTGGATGGCATCCCTTCCTTCCACTGTATCGACCGCACCACTCAGCTTGGTGTCATCTGCAAACTTGCTGAGGGTGCACTCGATTCCATCATCTATGTAATTGATAAAGATGTTGAAATACATTGGGCCCAAGGCTGGCCCCTGAGGGGCACCACTTGTGACTGCATTGCTTTATTCAGCTGTTTTTTTCATGATGCATCGCTTTATTCAGCTGGTTTTCAAGAGGACCATACCTCCAAATGGGAATTGACCTTGAGACTCTGTCTGTCCCACTGGATATGATGGCACCCTTAAGAAACAGCTGATGGCACTTGGGCTCATTCAAGTTCATCTCACCACGCCCACACCATAGGCTGTCTCAGATGGACAAGACAAACATGGGCTTCAGATGTAGTCATTTAGTGTTCGTAGCTGGAGGAACAAACCACCTGTGTGAGCTAGGGTGAGAGCCTAGTGCTCGCGATGGTGGTTGTGAGGGGCTGCTCTGGGACCATTGCCCTGGGGCAGCATCTGCCAGGGTGTCCAGAGAACAAGGGCCCAGCCCAACCTCTGCACTTCTGGTCCTCTCTTTTCCTACCAGGTGGCCAGCCCAGTCCAGACCCTCGCCAGCTCTCCAAAATTCCCTGACCTTTTCACAGCCCAGCCCATCCCAGCAGAACAGCTCAGGCTGGGATGGCTCCAAAGCAGCAAATGGAGAATGGGAGATGAATGGTTGCCTCTCTTCTACTGCAATTTCCTCTCCCTCCTTTCCACCCTGTCTCCAAACCTTTTCCTTCCCACAGGGAGCCTGCAGCCCCCCAGCCCAGCCTCACTCCCCAGCACAGCACAGCACCACACTGCTGGCCCTGGGGCTCCTCAGGCAGCACCACTGCACACACACAGTGCCAGCTCTGCTCCCGAGACACCCCATGTCCCACACAGCCTTGCCCCAGCCCAGCACGTCTGGGCTGACCTGAGGAGTCATTCCTGCAGCCCCTGCCCATGCTGCCCACATTCCCTGAGCTGGCAGTGCTGCTCTGAAGAGTAAAGGGGTTGTGTTCCGTGGAGCCATGGGGGCACTCTGCAGGGCCGTGCTGGTCAGGCTGGGAAAGCAGAGCTAGCACGAGGGGGACACTGCCACTGACTGCCTCCCACACGAGTGGTTCTTTGGCCATGGAGGATGTGCACAGGTACCTGGCCTTCTTCAGAGTCAGAGATTAATAGAAGAGAAATAAACAAAGCATGGAGCCTCGTCCAAGTCTGTCCCTTTGAAATATCCATGAGACCAGCTTTGGGAGAAGAGCTGAGCCTTCAGGCACTGCCCTCAGCCGATCCCCCTTTATGCTGGAGATGCTGGTACGGAGCCAGCTGTGTTAGAGAAGTGCCCCTGGCCTGCCCTGCCTTTGGACACATGACTGCCACACAGCAGCACAGTGAGCAAGTGACAAGAGCAATCAGTCCTCACAATAACACAAAGACTCCGAATGAGAGTGTGGAAGGGGAGCAGCTCAGGAAAGACCAAGCCCTGGGGCTCTCTGGCAGTGTTGCTGTGCCAGGTCTCTTCTCCCCTTCGACCTCTGAACACAGCCAAGTCCCCCTGCAGCTCCACCACATGTCTCTGAGGAAGGATCTCAAGCAAGCAAGTCACAGCAGGGTCTTTTCTTTTATTTAAATACATCTCAAACACACTATAAATACACCTTACTTATACCAAGTCTCGGAGACACCCAAGGTAGATACCGAAATGGAAGGGTTTGAAAAACATTTCTTTGTGGACAACTATATTAGAAGTAAAGAAAAACAAAGAAAAAGAATTATATCTGGTCCTGTATTGAGTTGTATTATGACTGATATACCAAAGAAGGCAGGCATTTCATTGGTTCTGAAAAACCTCCAGTCATCAGTTTCCAAACTGCATCCTTGAGCTCCTTGTTCCTCATGCTGTAGATGAGGGGGTTCACTGCTGGAGGCAACACCGAATACAGAACTGCCAGCAAAAGATTCAGGGAGGAGGAGGACATGGAGGGGGGCTTCATGTAGGCTAAAAACGCAGTGCTGAGAAACAGGGAGACCACAGCCACGTGAGGGAGGCATGTGGAAAAGGCTTTGTGCCAGCCCTGCTGCAAGGGGATCCTAGTCACGACCCTGAAGATCTGTACGTAGGAGAAAAGAATGAAAACAAAACACCCAAAAAATAAACAAGAACTGAACATAACAAGGCCAATCTCTCTGGGGTAGGCACCTGAGCAGGAGAGCTTGAGGATCTGGGGAATCTCACAGAAGAACTGGTCCAGGACATTACCTTGGCAGAGGGGGAGGGAAAAGGTATTGGCTGTGTGCAGCACAGCATTGAAAACACCACTGCCCCAGGCAGCTGCTGCCATTTTGGCACAGTTTCTGCTGTCCATTATTGTCCCGTAGTGCAGGGGTTTGCAGATGGCCATATAGCGATCATGAGCCATGATGGTAAGAAGATAAAACTCTGCTGTGAGAAAGAAGGCAAACATAAACACCTGGGTAGCACAACCTGCATTGGAAATGGTCGTGGTATCCCACAGGGAATTGGCCATGGCTTTGGGAACAGTGGTGGTAATAGTGCCCAGGTCGAGGAAGGCGAGGTTGAGGAGGAAGAAGTACATGGGGGTGTGGAGGCGGTGGTCGCAGGCTACGGCAGTGAGGATGAGGCCGTTGCCCAGGAGGGCAGCCAGGTAGATGCCCAAGAAGAGCGCGAAGTGCAGGAGCTGCAGCTCATGTGTGTCTGCGAATGGCAGGAGGAGGAACTCTGTGGGGAAGCTGCTGTTGGACATTTGCTGCCTCTGCACATGGTTGCCTATCCGTGGAGGAAAAGACAGCGATAAGTTAGAGACTTATCCGAGCAAAACCTCTACCATTCTTCACAGAAAGCTGCTCAACAAGACACGCTGCCTCTTCCTTGTGAGCTCTTTTTTTTTTTTTTTTTTTTTTTTTGAGTTTAAAGTTGTCTCAGAGATCGGGCAGATCCTCTCTGGGCTCAGCAGGAGTTTGTACTTTCCTACAGTGTCTGGTAAATAGCACGAGAGACATATCTCAGGTGCCCACTAGCCAGAGGCATCTACCTGTTTGCAAGTGTTGAGCAGGATATCCCACAATCCCACAAGAAACAATGAAGATGTTTTTGGTGCTGTCTGTAGGCTAAGGGCTGTGAAGGGAAATTAGAAGGTTTCTCACAGACCCGCAATTCTATTTCAGTGTAATGATCTCTGAGGTTCAGTCACTGATACAAACCTGACAATTCCATTACGATCCCAGTGATTGCCCCCTTAGCAGAAAAGTGAAAGCAGAGATCCTAGAGAGTGCTTTCCCTTCAGGAAGCTCCTGCCTTGGTCTTCCCTGTCAGGAATCTCCCCCCGAGATGCCCTGGGGTGCTGTGGAGCTGTGAGCAGCCTGCCTTAGGCAGCAACCTCTGGGCACCAGCAAGGTCCTGCCATGTCAGGAGGCCTCCTTCACACAATCACACAATGTCCAGGGTTGGAATGGACCTCTGAAGATCATCTATTCCAATCCCCCCACCAAGCAGGATCGCCTAAGGCACATTGCACAGAATGGTACCCAGGCAGGTTTTGAATATCTTCTGAGGAGGAGATTCCACAACCTCTCTGGGCAACCCATTCCAGGGCTCTGTCACCCTCACAGTAAAGAAGTGCTCCCTCATATTCAGCTGGAGCTTCCTGTGCTTCAGTTTGTGCCCATTGTCTCTCGTGCTGTCTTTGGGCACAAATGAAAAGAAACTTGCTCCATGCTCTCAACACCCTCCCCTCAGATATTCATATACATTAATGAGGTTTCCCTTCATTCTTCTATTTTCAAAGCTAAAGAGGCACAGCTCTCTCACCCAGTCCTCATACAACAGGAGCTACAGTCATTTAATAATCTCATTTTAGTAGCCCTCTTCTGAACTTGCTCCAGTAGTTCTATGTCTCTCTTGTACGGGGGAGTGCTGAACGGGACAAAGTACTAGAGGTATAAACTTCCACCCACCACTTCTCCCCACAGTGCCCTGGGCAGCTCTCCAGGCTAGCTGAGTGCTAAGCCTGGAAGGCGTCAGAGGCCCTGCCCCAGCACATAGCCCCTGGGGCACAGTAGGGACCCTGCTCTGCACCACAGCCCTGGCCACTCCTGCCTGCACCGTGGCTACACAGCCTTCAGCCAGCCCCATGAGACGGAACCCTCAAGTCCTGTCCCTCTGACAGCCTTGGCAGGTAGTCCCTGCTCTGGAACTTGTCATTTTCTTCTCCATAGAAGCTCTGAGAGTCCTTCTGAAAGCTCCTACAGGCTGTGGGATTTGCCAGCAAATCTGGAGATGGCACCAGGAACAACAGTTGTGTTGCCCTGCAGCCAGAGACTTACCCTGTTCAGGGCTCTGAAGATTTCTCCCGCAGTGAGCTCTCAGCATCCCCCCTCCACACTGCCTTTAACATCTCCCTCCCTTCTCTCAGCTGCCCTTGTCCCTTGTCCCCTGCAGGCAGTGCCCCCAGCCCTGCTGTGCTGTGCAGAGGAGCTGCTCCTGGACAGAGCTGTCTCTCTGCAGTGCTGCCCGCTTGCCAGGAGCTCCCCTTGGGCCCAGGAGCCCGGCCCAGCTCATCAGCACAGGGAGCTCTTGACAAGTCCCTGGGCCTCCAGGGGAACAGACTTGGAATCTGACTGAAGCAGTCACTGATGTTCCTTCCCTGCACTGGGGAAGGAAACTGATTTCCAGCACTGTCATTCCTCATATCAGAAAAAATATGAGGTCCAAGAAGCACCTTTTCAAGTCTTGGTTTTAGGCAGGGCACCCACACAAGGACAGGGAGAGATCTGCCTTCCCCCTGCTGAGGGAAGTGTTCCATCTGAATCAAGCAAGGCATCTCCTTTTTTTTTTTTGCTGTCCAGAGGCTAGAGGGGGCTTAGATGCCTCTCCCATGCCTCATGGAATTCCACAGCCATTTCCTCTTGCCGTGGTTTAGATGGGCGCACACCAGACATCTGCATGTCAGCTGTGTGTCTCTGCTCCTAGCACATCGAATGGAGGTGGAGGGCAGGAGGGAGCTGCTGAGATGCAGACACCAGGTGACATTGGAGGTGCCAGAGTAACATTGACTGACATTTTTGGTGTCAGATTTCTCTGGGTCATAAACAGAGGTGACATGAGGAAACTGCTACCAGCTGTAGCCCAATGGCAAAGAAGTAAAGGCAGGATCTATTCAACCTCTAAAGACTTTATTGCTCCCAAATCCATTTAGATATGAAATGTAGATGTGAAATGTGCCAATGTAAGTATGTTTGGGAGATATAATATTTCCATTTAAGTTATTGGGAGGATATGCATTTTTGGAAATATCTATATAAATTTATATTTGCATAGAGGGAGTGTCCTCATCTTGCTGGGACATGTCCCAGACCTATGAAAAAAATCATGAGATCTTCTAGACAATCTACAAAATTCTGAAAATGAAGACTTCTTACACATCGTGAAGAACAACAACACAACATTTTTTTATTTATTTCACAGAATTACTGAATGGTTGAAGGGCCCTCCAGAGATCATCTATTCCAACGCCCCTGCTCCAGCAGGCTCACCTAGAGCATGTTACACAGGATCACATCCAGGTGGATTTTGAGTATCTCCAAATAAGGAGACTCCACAGCCTCTTCGGGCAGTCTGTTCTCGTGCTCTCTCACCCGAACTGTACAGAAGTTCTTCCTCATATGACAATGAAATCTCCTGTCATTCAATTTATACCCATTACCCCTTGTCCCATCACTCACCACCACTGAGAAGAGCTTGGCCCCATCCACTTTACATTGTCCCATCAAGAATTTCTAAAGGCTGATAAGATCCCTTCTCAGTCTCGTTGTGAGATACGTTCAACTGATTCGTGTCAGTATGGAACAGTGCTAGGGCCACATGGTATGATGAATGTGACCTTCTGTCTTACATACCCTTGTATAACCACAAGTCTAAGAAAAACAGAATGGTTAATGTATAGAGTTCTTGTACCTTGCAAAGGAATTCGTGTCACTAGGGAGCAGTTCGGTCTGTCTCTGGGTCCTGCACTGGCAATTTAATTCTTCCACATATGTGGTTTCTTCCCTTTCCTCCCAGTGTCCCAGTCTGCCCCTCATTATAGTCAATTTATCAAATCTTCAGAAATATTCCTCAAATCCATGAGCCTATTTGCTTTTGTTACTGATTCCGAACTCTTATTCCTAACAGTTACAGCCTTTTTGCCTTCTTTGTGGTTGATTTAGCACTGCTATAGATGTGACTGGACTGTCCCTGTGAATGGCCTGTGAGGAATGTTTTAACTACTCGTGAAGCGTCAATAAGAGAGCTATTTGTATTTGTGTGTTCTTTCTTTGAAGTCTCTGATGTCTGGGGGTTTCAGAACAACTGATAACAACTAGTGACTGTTATGGCTTCTGAATGGGACACTATGCAAGCCCCTGATATCTGTCCAGGTGGCCAGGAGATTAAGGAGAAGAAAAAAGAAGCTGAAGGATGGCTAGGAGACAAAACTTGCAGAGGACGCTGTGTAAGCTTTTGACATGCTGCCAAGGAGCACAAAGGGGAAGGACAAGAAAAAAAACCTGAGCGGAAGACTACGAGCCTTCAGCATGAAAGACCCCCAGAGAGCCCCGGGGGACGATTGGAGACTGATGAGCATGCTCCAGTAGGAGGGTTTGGATCCCGGAAGCTAGTTATAATAACCCGTTTTTTTTAGAAGTTGTAATGAATATGTATCAGCCTAGGAGCATAAAAATCAGCTACTTGATATAACTGGTGTGCGTCTAGGTGGAACGGAGACTCCCGATGCACCCAGCGCTGTTTGCTTACCTCTATTCTTTTAATAAATTGTAAACTTTGATTTTAATCCTATTTTGGGACTGAGCGATTTATAACATCATCTTCTCTAGGGTAAACTGACCAAGCTTATTTAGAGTTTCCTCACAGGACAGATGTTACAATACCTTAATCATCTTAGTGGTTCTACACTGGACCCTGTCTAGAAGTTCTATATCCCTCTTGTACTGGGGAGCCCAGAACTGGACACAATACTCCAGTTGTGGCCTCACCAGGGTTGAGCAGAGGGGGAGGATGACCTCCCTCGACCTGCTGTCCACACTCCTCTTGATGCAAGCTAGGACGTCATTGGCCTTCTTGGCCACAAGGGCACATTGCTGGCTCACAGTTAACTTCTCCACCACAACTCCCATGTCCCTCTCCACAAAGCTGCACTCCACCAGGTCAGCCCCCGACCTGTACTGGTGCCTCAGGTTGTTCCTCCCCAGGTGCAGGACCCTGCACTATCTCCTGTTGAACCTCAGTGAGGTTCCTCTGTGCCCAGCTCTCCAGCTTGTCCAGGTCCCTCTGAGTGGCCACACAGGCCTCTGATGTGCCAGCCACTTTGACAAGCTTTGTATTGCCCACCAACTTGCTGAGGGTGCACTCTGCCCTTTCATCTAGGTCACTGATTAATAAATTGAATAGCACTGGACCCAGTACTGACCCCTGGGGGCACTGTTGAGCACAACACAGAGCTCTGCCATTCAGCCAGTTCTCGATCCACCCCACTGTGCGCTCATGGATCCCACAATCCAAGAGCTTGCCCAGGAGGATGTTATGGAAAACAGTGTCTAAAGTCTTGCTGAAGTCAAGGTAGACAACATCCACTGCTCTTCCCTCATCCAGCCAGCCATTAGTCTCAATGTAGAAGGCTATCAGGTTGGTCAAACAGAACTTCCCCTTGAATTCATGTTGACTGCTTCTGATCACCTTCTTTTCCTCCATGTGCTTATCCAAGACCTTTTGAAGATGATAGAGAGAGGCTTAGCAATAATCTTTGACAGTTCCCTCAGCACCCTCGGTTGCATCCCTTTGAGGCCCATAGATTTCTGGGTGTCCAACTTGCCTAAATAACCTCTAACCCAATCCCCTTTAACATGGGGAAAGTCTTCTACCCTCCAGGTTTTCCCTGTTGTTTCAAGGCTCAGTAGTGCTTGGGTTCTAGCCTTAGCAGTGAAGACCAAAGCAATGAAGGCATTCAGTAACTCTGCCTTCTGTGTATCCACAGTCACCAAGGTACCCACCTCCTTTAGCTGAGCACTCACATTTCCCTCAGTCTTCCTTTTGCTGCTGATGTATTTGAAGAATCCATTCTTGTTATCCTTGATGTCTGTCGTTAAATTGCATTCTAACTGGGCCATGGCCTTCCTCATTGCACCCCTGCATTCTCTGACAATGTTCCTAAATTCCACCCAAGTTGCCTGTTCCTTCTTCCACATCATGTATGCTTTCTTCTCCTGTTTAAGTTTTCCCAAGAGCTCCTTGCCCATCCACGGAGGTCTCCTGCTCCCCTTGTTCGACTTCTTTCTTATAAGGATGCACCAACCCTGAGCTTGGAGGAAGTGGTTCTTTAATATCAGCCAGCTCTCCTGGACCCCCTTTCCCTCTCAGGCCCTGGCCCAGGGGATTCTTCCAATTAGGTCCCTGAAGAGGTCAAAGTTAACTCTCTTGAAATCCAGGCTTGCAGTCCTTCTTTTGCCCTGATCCCTCCTTGCAGGATCTTGAACTCCAACATCAGTGCAGCCAAGACTGCCCTCAACCTTCATGTTTCCAATTAGACCATCTCTTTTTGTTAGCACCAGGTCCAACAGCACCCTTCTCCTTGTTGGCTTACTTTCTTCCTGCATCAAGAAGTTATCTGCAGTGGTCTGTAGCAACCACCTGGACCATTTTTTCTGAGCTGTGTTGTCTCCTCAGCAAATATTTGCATGCATAAAGTCCCCCATAAGAAGCAGGGCCTGGGAACGTGAGGCAACTTACAGCTGCTTGTAGAAGGCCTCATCCACTTCCTCTTCCTGATCTGGTGGCCTGTAATAAACACCCACCACACCATCACCCCAGTTGGCCTGCCCTTTAATCCTCACCCATAGGCTCTAGACTTGCACTTTGTCCCCTCCTAGGCAGAGCTGCATAGATTCCAGTTGCTCACTCACAAAAAGAGCAACTACAACACCTTACCTTCCTGGCCTGCCCTCACTAAAATCACAGAGCTGTCCATGGCCACATTCCGGTCATGGGAGATGTCCCACCATCTCTCAGTCATTGCAATGAGATTATAACCCCGCAACCGCACACACATCTCCAGTTCCCCTTATTCCCCATGCTGAGTGCATTTACATAGAAACATTTGAGTTGGACTCCCAATGCATCTGCCTTTCTGGATGAGGCAACTTTAACTCATTCATGTGGGCCTACAGTAGCTCTCCTGTTAAGCTCTGTTCTCTCTCTAGGCTCTGGGCATCCTTTGTCGGCTCTAATGTTTAGCTGGGGTGAGTGAGATGATATGTCATCCCATACCTTATCCCCAGCATCCTGGATGATATCTCCCTCCCCCATCGATACAAACTGGAGTCAAAAGCAGCCTACTGCTATGCCACGATTGATATCCCTAAAGCATTTTTCTCCAATCCTGTCATGGTTTATCCCGGCCGGCAGCTAAACACCACGCAGCCGTTCGCTCACCCTCCCCCTCCCTCTCTGGGACGGGGGAGAGAAATGGAAAGTGAAGCCCGTGAGTTGAGATAAAGACAGTTTAATAAGACAGGAAAAATAATAATAACAATAATAATAAGAAGAAGAATACAATGATGATAATAGTACTACTAATAATAATATGTACAAACAAGTGATGCACAATGCAATTGCTCACCACCTGCTGACCGATGCCCAGCCTAACCCTGAGCAGTCCGGCCCCCTCCCCCCAGCTAGCCACCCCTGTATATTGTTTAGCATGACGTCAGATGGTATGGAATACCCCTTTGGCTAGTTTGGGTCACCTGTCCTGGGTCTGTCCCCTCCCAGCTCTTACTGCACCCCCAGCCTGCCTGTTGGCAGGACAGAGCAAGAAGCTGATATGTCCTTGGTTTAGTATAAGCACTGCTCTGACACAATTAAAACATCGGGGTGTTATCAGCACTCTTCTCATCCCAAGCCAAAACACAGCATTCCACAAGCTACTAGGAAGAAAATTAATTCTGTTCTAACTGAAACCAGGACAACTCCTTTGCCAACAGCATGCAGGCCACAGTTTGCTTTAATCTGGAGTGGCGTCCACTTCACCTGGAATCAACTGCCCCAGGGATGGAAACCCAGCCCTATCATTTGCCATGGACTGATTTAGACTGCCCTGGAGCAGGGGGAAGCTCCTGAACACCAGCAGTACATTGATAGCACTCTAACAGCAGAAATCACACTTGTAAAATCTGTCTCTCCCATGTTCAGCAAAGAGCAGTCAGTGATGACTTCAGTCTGCTTCAAACACCACACCCCAGCAGAGACTCTGCTGCCTTCAGGAGCTGTCAGCCCTGAGGCCCTGGGGGCACCTCGAGGGAGCCCAATGGCACAGAGCAAGTGATGCCATGGTCGGGTGCTGTGCTGCTGAGCTGGGCCAAGCTCCTGGGCCAAAGGGGAGCTTCTGGCAAGTGGGCAGCACTGCAGAGAGACAGCTCTGCCCAGGAGCAGCTCCTCTACACAGCACAGCAGGGCTGGGGGCTCTGACTGCAGGTGGCACGGGGAGAGGAGAGAAGGAGAGAGGGCTTGGAGGCAGAGAGGAGCGCAACAACAGAGGGCAGCGTGTGGCAGGACACATCTGCAGGCTCTTGGCACTGTGAGTCTCTGGCAGCAGGACAATGCAGATGCAGTTCCCAACAAGGTCGACTACAGCTGGCACATCTTATGGCTGATAGCATCTCTCAGGATAGTTTTCTCTGTTTCTCCAGTGAGGAGCAGAAGGTGCTCTAGAGAACAACATTTATAACGGGGTCTTTCCAGTGGAAGACTGGGGCTTGGCTTACTTGAAAGGAAAGGCTTTTCTGGATTCTGCGCATTCAGATTTCTGCAGTGGAGGGGAATCTGAGTGAATCTGAGCACACAGCTTGTGAGATGGGGTCTGCAGGACATGGACAGGGAGGAAACGTGGACGCAGAACCAGCTCCCAGCAGGGACATGGGCAGGCAGGGAGAGGGAGCTGCTGCCAGAAATGCTGTGTGAGGGAGGGCTCAGGCACCTCCCTGCCATCCCCTGCAGGGCAGGTGCCTTCCCTGGGCCACCTCCTGCTCTCCTGTCCCACCAGCACAGCCTCTGCCCTAAGCCCCTGGTGTCCCCAGCAGGAGCTGACTCCTCGTCAGGCAGAGCTGCAGCAGAGAAGGGTCTGCTGAGTGTCCGTCTGTCCCTCCCTGGCCTTGCCTCGTCCGGCAGCAGCACGCTGGCATTCCTGCTGGCTTCTCCACCTGGCCGTGATGCTGCTGTTCTTGTTTCCAGGCTGGTAGGGGATGGGGCTTTCAGATGCACATAGAGTGAGCCCTCAGTGTGCTTGGCTGGTTAGGGGGTACAGGGACAGGGACAGGGTCTGGAGATGTGCCCTTTGAACCTGGATTCCTTTACTCCCAGCATTGTCATGGTTTTGTAGGCACTGGAACAGGCACCACAGGGAAGTAGTCACAGGCTGCCAGAATTCAACAAACATTTGGACAACCCCCTCAGGCATATGGACAGATTTTTGGGTGTTCATGTACCAATTCAGGGGTGGGATTTGGTTATCCGTGTGGGTCCTTTCCATGTCAGGATATTCATTCTATGCCTATATGATCCTCTGAGTGCAATTGTCTTGCACCACAAAGTGTCAAATGAGGCACAGGTCAAATGAGACCAGTCTTGTCTGTTCTGTCTGAAGGACATTGCACTAAAGGCACCATCCCCTTGTGTCTGAGGATCCACAAGGTTTCACTTGAACTGCCCGGGATTTATGCCTTAGAAAAAGTCCTCAGGAGTGGGGTGGGCAGCTAGACAGAAAACAAGAAATAAATCCCCACAGCCTTGCCGTGCAGTTGGGTGAATTATCAGTAACAATAAGGAAATACAAAATAACAATACAAACAACACAAAAGTTCTGTATCATGAGGTGATTGAATCTGAGATTACCCCATGTTCCTCTTTACCTCTGGCTATGGGGCAGGACTTATTCCTGCATTGCCCACAGCAGAGTCTCCAGCTCCCAGGGACACCCTCAGGCAGCATCAAGCAGAGCATATGAAAGTGACCTGCTAAACAGCTGTCTGAAAGGGGAAAATTGTTTACAGGGGGGCTATATGAAAAATTGAACAAGTTTTTCTCTGGTATGTCTTCGTTATTAAAGCTTTTTATTCTTTAATGTATTTAATTTATTATTTTATTATTATTTTTAATTTATTAATGATTTTTTCATGCTCGGAAAGGCCTCCATGTCCAGCATCAGCTCAGCGAGTGAGTTTCTCCTCCTGCCATTTGCAGACAAGCACGAGCTGCAGCTCCTGCACTTCGCGCTCTTCCTGGGCATCTACCTGGCTGCCCTCCTAGGCAACGGCCTCATCCTCACCACCATAGCCTGTGACCACCGCCTCCACACCCCCATGTACTTCTTCCTCCTCAACCTCACCCTCCTGGACCTGGGCACTATTACTACCACTGTTCCCAAAGCCATGGCCAATTCCCTGTGGGACACCAGGGCCATCTCCTATGAAGGATGTGCTGCTCAGGTCTTCTTTTTATTCTTCTTGCTTGGAGCAGAGTTTTCCCTCCTCACGGTCATGGCCTACGACTGCTATGTTGCCATCTGCCAGCCCCTGCACTACGGGAGCCTGCTGGGCAGCAGAGCTTGTGCCCAGATGGCAGCTGCCATCTGGGGCAGTGGCTTTCCCAATGCTGTCCTGCACACTGCCCATATATTTTCCCTGCCCCTCTGCCAAGGCAATGCTGTGGACCAGTTCTTCTGTGAAATCCCCCAGATCCTCAAGCTCTCTTGTTCACATGCCTACCTCAGGGAAGTTGGACTACTTGTCTTTAGTCTTTCTTTAACATTTGGTTGTTTTGTTTTCCTTGTGCTGTCCTATGTGCAAATATTCAGGGCTGTGCTTAGGATGCCCTCTGAGCAGGGCCGACACAAAGCCTTTTCCATGTGCCTCCCTCACCTGGCCGTGGTCTCCCTCTTTCTGAGCACTGGCATGTTTGCCTACCTGAAGCCACCCTCTATCTCCTCCCCATCCATGGACCTTCTGGTGTCATTTCTCTACTCAGTGGTACCTCCATCAGTGAACCCCCTCATCTATAGCATGAGGAACCAAGAACTGAAAAATGCAGTAAGGAAATTACTTGCATAAATTGTTCTTAAGCATCAGTTATAAGCCCTCATGTTAAAAGTAGTAACAGGGTTTTTCACAAAATGTTAGGGAAATATTTTGAAATTGTCTTTATTATTACTTTTTCAAACATCTGATAGTATTATTTTTATTTAAAGAAGTTTCTTCTTATCTTCCTACCTGTCGATTTTTATTTTGACTTAGTCTACAACTTCCTCATAAGGGGGTGTCGAGAGGCAGGAGACCTTTTCTCCATTAACACTAGTGACAGGACCCGTGGGAACGGGGTTAAGCTGAGGCAGGGGAAATTTAGGCTGGACGTCAGGAGGGGGTTCTTCACAGAGAGGGTGGTTGCACACTGGAACAGGCTCCCCAGGGAAGTGGTCACTGCACCGAGCCTGTCTGAATTTAAGAAGAGATTGGACTGTGAACTTAGGCACATGGTCTGAACTTTTGGGTAGACCTGTGCAGTGTCAAGAGTTGGACTTGATGATCCTTAAGGGTCCCTTCCAACTCAGGATATTCTATGATTCTATGATTCTATGATCTGCGGTACTTTAAGAACCAATCTTCCTGTGCAGAGGAAGTCAATAAAGAAGCCATGAGATATTTAATGGTCTCAGAGCCTGTCTCTTCTCATCTCCTCTGCAGCAGGTGGAGCAGCCCCAGCATGGAGGAGGGACTCAGGGCCAAGAGCCCAGCTGCCACTTTGTGAAGAGGCCCAGGTGCCTTCTCGGGGCTGCCCCTCACCATTGGTAAAGAAGAATACAGCCTAATGTACGTCCATTTCCTGAGCCATAGCTGGCCCCAGCCCTGGGGCTGCTGAGGAGGCCCAGAACCTCCTTTGTCCCAGCAGCTGTGGTGCCTTGCGAGAGGCTGCAGCTGTGGTGGCCATGCCCAGAGCCCTACAGCAGCCTGTGGTGGGCACTGCCCTGGGGCCAGCCCAGACTGGGCTGTTGGGCTGGGCTGTGCTGGACTGGGGAGAGGACATCCAAGTGGGGAGAGGTGGGCAGGGGCTGGGCTGGGCTAGGCAGTGCCCGGAACAGGGCAACAGCAGCATCAGGGAGTGGTGGGAGCATGCAGGGGAGGGCTCCCAGCAGGGCTTGGTGCTGCAGAGCCAGGGCTGCGTGAAGGGAGCTCAGAGCTGCAGGGGCAGGGGAGAGGAGGCCGCTCTGGGCCCTTGCTGTCCCGGGCAGAGCAGGAAGAGGGCCCAGGGCATTCGTCCCCTCGCCATGGCCTGCCAGGACCTGCAAGGCAGTCACGGAGCATCCAGGACCAGGCTCTGCACTGTGGCCACAAGCCCTGCGTGCCCTCCTCCTGCCATGCTCCATGCAGTGGCTGCAGCAGAGGGCAACCCCAGCCAGCCCCTTAATGGGGCTCTGCCACCTGCCTCACCCCAGACCTCACCAGCGCCTTCCTTGCTGCTCTCTGATGCATGCCAGGACCTCCCTGTGCATGCCGGCCAGCACATCTGCTGAGGGCCAGTGCGGCTGCTGCAGGGGCAGGGAAATCAGCATGGCCCTTGCAGCCCCCTGCCCTGGGCATGCCTCTCCCCTTGGCCTCAGCCCCGGCCTTGACACTGCTGGCTCTTGGCATGTGCTCCCTGGACTCCCCTCACCTCCAGACAGCTGCTGCCCACTTAGGCTGCTGCCACAAACGTGTCCTCACAAGCAGCAGCACCCCTTGGGCTGCTTCTCCTGGCCTCCCCGACCCCACTGCCTGGACTCCTTGTCTCTGCTCGGTCCCCTCCTTGTCACCCAAATGTGTCCCTTGGCTGTCAGCTCCCTCTGCCCTGCCCCACAAGATGGTAAAGATGGGGTGGGACATATTACCATGGAGTGTGGAAGTATTTTATAATCTGCATTGGTGATGGCACAAAAAGACAGTTCCTTCACCAGTGATCTACATCCTTCTTCAGGTGAATTTTCAGAATCTCTATTCATCACAGGAGAAGAAATACTGATGGTCACGAGCACTTGCATTTCATTGCTTTCTCCATTATGGTGTACTGTCTCATCTTCCAGGCACTTCCACCCCTCTTGAATAAACTATCCATATTGAATGTCCCCTTTCTAGCTGCCTGTCTGGACCTATGCACTTCCCATGGTTCTCCTGCTTTGCCCCCCCTTACTCTTTGATCATTCAGACCACTCTCACTGACCCAATTGCTGCTTTGAGCTTCATTGATTTCAAGGTTGCCCATCAATTAGCAGTCTGCCTAATTGTTTCTGTAGCAAGCTCCTCATCTTTTATCACTGAATTAACATCATACAGAATAATACTTAATTTAATACCTAGAATTTCCTATAAGTCAATATAAAATACTGACTAATAATTTACAGTCATGCTTTTGGGAAGGTAAATCTGACTGGAGACATATAAGATGAGGAGCTTGTTTTGCTGTTTAGAAAATTGCTCCTTGTTTATTCCTGCCTGTTTTATAATAAGGAAAAACCCTTCTGTGTGCAGCCAGGTCTCTAAGGAAAGCAGGTGGGAGCTGGTGCAAAGGGGCTGTAACAGCCAGCTGCAGACTTCAGTGCAGAAGTGTGGAGTAAGGAAAAGTGATGCAAGCTCCAGGTGGCCAGTGAGAGAAATGTCAGGGTTGGGGTGGTGAGGAGCAAGGTTGTCCATACATTGTCAGGCCTCAAAAGGCTGCTTTCCCTCCCTACGGATGTCTCCATTGGAGAAGCCCTGGATTAATATCAATTGAAGAAAGATGCTCAAAACTGAAATGCAATAAAATTCACCCTTTAAAATGAGAGGAGACATTTATTAGGTGCTTTTTGAAATCTTTCTCCTTAACTACACTATGAAAGCTCTCCAATTAGTTCTCCAAGTCTTGAAGACTTGAATAAAACTATGGAAGACATATGTTTGCTTAGGAGTTTCTGCATTGTAATGAGTTCCATGGTGGATTTTGGCGCTTAGTCTGTGAATGTCAGGTACTGAGAGGAGAATGATGAAATTGCTTAAGAAAGTAAAGTCAGAAGGAAAAGTTGAAGTGACTTGGTGTATTAATGGGCCCCACTGAGGGCTGTTACCAAGAGATTCTCCTCAGGGACTTGTTAGGGCAGATAATTGGAGGCCATGACTACAGATAGGCAAAGCACTGTGCTGAGAAAAGTCTGGGTTTGCTGTGCTGAAGTAAAAGGGCCAGGTCCTGACTCCAGCCACTGGAAAGGAATGTCCTGCACTCCCATGTCTGGCTCTGGGCTCTTGCTTGGGGTCTGTGGGATATGGTGGGCAGGGTGATGCCTCAAGAAGAACAATGGTATGACACCTCCCTGCCTCTGAACAGGGTTTCAAGAAAGCAATAAGCCCCCTTGCAATTACTTTCATCTCCTCATAAGCTCTATCCAAGGGGACAAAAATGTCAGGGCTGCTGGGGCTTTCTCTTCTTGATAGCACCCACCTCTTTGTCCTCTCTAGACTTTCCTATGCTGCCCCACACTTTGTCCTATTTCCCTGAAGGCTGCAGACACCCATCTCTGTTCACCACCTTGCTTTCATCCTGGCATTTCTGTGGTTTCACCGATGTCTCGTCAACCCTCACCAGCTGTTCCCTCAAACACAAAGCCATGGTCTGATCAAAGACACTCTTTGGGTGACCTCTAGCACCACAGCACAGCTCTTAGAGGGACATTTCTGCGGGTGCGGGACCCTCCGATTTTGGCGTGGGGAAGCAAGTGATCAACTCAATATGAGTGGTAATACGAGCTTCAACTTTATTGCACAGATGTCCATATATTTATACACAGCAATAATTATGCCTACTGGTCAATATCCTATTGGCTAAGCCTAGAAGTGTTGCAAAAAACACTGTTCGTCCTACTTGCAGTTACAGCGTATAAACTTCTTCCTTATCTTCCCGAGACTCAGATCCACCTGCTTATCTCTCTCTCAAGGACTGACTGCTCCTTGCATATTTCACAAGAATGCTTCTCATGCAGCCTACTCCATGACTATAAACGCTGTATTTTCATTGCCTTGCTTGTACAATTGCTCTAGGGACCCATGCCCTTGCTCTTTGAGCCATTCTTCAACACATTTCTTCCTCTTCATGGCCAGTGCTAACCTTCCAAGGTGCAATTTCTGGCAAGTTTTTCTCTCCTGTTCTTTCCTACTAAAAAAGAATGTTCCATCTGGGTGGAAACCACTCCTAAAGTAGGCATCCCAACCCATTGGCCTTCTTGTGGCCTGTCAGCCAACCAGAAAGAAGTCGTCTCACCAGCATCTTCCAAACCATGGTCCTGCTGCTGGCCTTACAGCTTCTTGTGTAGACACACCCAAACCTTGTGCCTCCTGCTGTCCAGTCATGGACTCAAACAGAAGGGACAGGACAACCCATATGAGGGCCTTCTTTCTGTCTGGGTCCTCCTGAGTATGTAGGTAGAGGGGATCCCACAGTCAGCATGCCAACCAGGTGCCTTTTGCTGGCCTGCCAGGACCACTAGCAGTTATCAGCTGAGAAGTACAGATCCCAGGTAGAAGTGTGACCTGTCATCTACTTCAGACAGAAGTGATCTCACAGTCCCTTTCTGTGACACGTTCCTGCTGCTGCCCTATCAACTGCAGAGACAGAACTGACCTCACAGTCCCTTTCACAGGCCAATTCCTCCTGCTGGTTTGGGAGATCCTGAGGCAGAACTGAGCTCAAAAGAGCATTCCCACCCATCTCCTCCTTCTGGCCTACAAGCTGATCAAATCCATGGCCCCTCACATTCATTCATGCCATGTGACTGCACAGCAGTCTCACGGTTCTTGCCCTGCCCTGAGAGAACAGGAACCTGAAGTTAAGGGTTAGGAAAAGGGTTAAAGGTGAGAAGGTTAATGTACAGGAAGACAGGCTTAGGAAGTTAGTTGCTCATGAATGGCATTAGGGACTGTGGTAAACTTTTCTGGGTGAGAGATTAAGCAGACGTTTAGTGGGAGGGTTTGGTGTTCTGCTTGTGGTGTCAGATCTGTGGTTAGGGTATGGGCAAGCTCTTTGGTTGAAGGTTTTGTTTAGGTCTAGAAGAAGACTAGGGATAAACAGAGCATTTCAATGCTATTGTTAAGGGCAGGGATGAGGGTGAGCAAGAGAGGAAAGGTAATGGAAAGGGGTTATGGACTAATTTTGGCTTATTTTGGAAAAATTAGAGCAGTGGATTCCTGTAAGGGTGTGGCACTCAGTGGCACTGAGATTTGGATATTAATATAACAGATTAAAAAAGGGTAATGGTCTCACATGACTGCTTTAAGTCAGCTTTATGGTGGGATCAACATTACCTGAATAGTCTTACCTCTCCAAAATCGTTAGCTTCTGCTATCCAAGCTCCTCTTTCCTTCCCCAAATCTCACATCTCTCCTGGTCAGGTTCCCCCTGCCTTCCCCATATCAGTCATCTTCTTAGTGGCAGCTTTCTGATGGCTTTCGTGAACTCAGAGTATCTGTCTCAGCTTTGTTGGCCACTCTGTTCCTGAGAAAGAAGCAGCTCCTAAGGCAGCACTGAGAAGGACACAAAGGCTGTCAGAGCACCCCGTGCAATGTGCCCAGCAGCTCTGCAACACCACAAAAGTGTGCTTCCTGCCTACATGTTTTGGTTCTAGAATGGCTCCTATGGACCCAGGGTAACTTTTTCCCTTCACTCATGAAGGCTTTGTGTTCCCCCAGACATCTCGGAGGCAGTGGCCCCCTCTGTGTCAAAAACTGAAAGCAGCCCTGAAGGATGAATTAGGCAAAAGCTGAAACTTATGACACGACAACACCTCTTCAAGACCTCTTCCTCGATGGGGCCTATCAGGTACTTAGGAAGAGAGGATCTCACAGACTATTTGTAAAGCAGGTGAATTTCAAAAAAGTCTTCAAAAGACGTTTAGATGTAGAGCTTAGGGATATGATTTAGTGGGGACTGCTGGCGTTAGGTCAGAGGTTGGACTCGATGATCTTGAGGTCTCTTCCAACCTAGAAATTCTGTGATTCTGTGATTCTGTGATCTGCTGGCCTATCATGGAGACCAGCAGATGTGAGCCTAAAGGCACAGATCCCAGCCAGGAGTCAAGGGATGACCTGTCAGCTGCTTCAGAAAGAAGTCAACTCTGAGGCTCTTTAACAGCCATTCACTGCCTACTGAACTTAGAGCTTCTGAGATACAACTGCCCTCGTAATGCCACATGTACAAAACAGCCTGTTCTTGGACTAGAATCTGCCCAAGCTGAAGTGAGCTGGTTGTGATCCTTCCAGCCCATGGCATTGCTGCTGGACTCCCAGCCTCTCTGACGCACAGGATCCAGTTCCATGCCAATCCTATGTGGTGCTAGGGCAGGAGGGAGCTTGCAGGCAATGTTCCAGCCCCCTGTCTGTTGGTGCTCTCTCAGCTCCTTGTGCAGAGTGAAGATCACGTTATTATTCAGAAGCCATGTGCCTGAAGCTGGCCTAGAAGACACTCAGGGGAAGTGCCCTCCCAGCCCCAGCCCCAGCTCCAGCCACAGCTGGGGGTGCTGTTCTGTAGAGCAAGGGGCCTGTAGTGCCCAGAGTATGGGGGCACTATGCAAGGTCATGCTGGGCAGTCTGGGAGGCAGACCCAGCTCAGGGGGTCACTGCCATTGCCCCAGGGCTGTAACAAATCACTCGCCAGTCTCCTTCAGTGGGGCTGCTGTGTGCCTGGGGGCTGCAGAGCTCTCCTCTGCCTGCTTGCACCAGATTGAGCACTTGAGCCCTAGTCAGTCCACCTTGGACAGGCTCATGCTCTGCGGTTGTCTCCCAGGCTCATATTGTCCGTGCAGATCACCTGGGCTCTCCTGGAAGCTCCTGGCTCCCTCCAGGAAAAAAATAAAAAAATAATAATAAAAAAAAAAGGGAAAAAATAAAACTCATGTACCATCAGCACCATCATGTTCTGTGGAGCCTGAGTGTCTAGGAAATAGAAATATTCATCAGGTGCATGGCCACTAGCAACTAACAGGGAACTGCCTGTCCCTGCCTGCAGTCCCAGCACAGCCCCACAGCAGCACTGGCACCAAGCTCCAGGAGCAGCCGGGCCTGACCCCACCAGCAGGGCTCAGCAGGAGAGGGCGGCAGTGGCAAGAGAGCAGCTCTGCATGCACCAACCACTTGTGCTCCCTGGCCCTGATGCTGGGACGGGGCTCTTTTCCTCAGCACCCCTACACACAGGCACTGCCCCTGCAGATCCAGAACAGGTCTCAGAGGAAGGATGTCAAAGAAGGCAGTGCAAGCTCCTTTCTTTTGTTTATATTCACAGAGAGCCTGGCTCATTTTGTGCAGGGTTTTTGAACTATGCTCAACAAGTAGATAATGAAATGGAAATGGGATGACTAATACAATTTTAATGTGCAAAATTAGCTGAATTAAAAATAAGAAAAAGTTGTAATAAACATACACATACACACAGAGAATACTGACCATTCCTGTAATAACTGACATTATCACAGAACCATAGAATCACAGAATCATCATCAACACATGCACCTAATTTGGTGTCATCTGCAAACTTACTGAGGGTGCACTTGATCCCCTCATCCAGATCTTTGATAAAGATATTAAGGAGAACTGGCCCTAATACTGAGCCCTGGGGGATGGCATTAGTGACCAGCCTCCAACTAGATTTAACTCCATTCATCACAAGTCTTTGGGCCTGGCTACCCAGACAGTTTTTAACCCAATGAAGAGTACACCAGTCCAAGCCATAAGCAGCAAGTTTCTTGAGGAGAATTCTGCAGGAAACAGTGTGGAAAGCCTTACTGAAGTCAAGGTAGACCATATCCACAGCCTTTCCCTCATCCACTAGGCACGTCACATTGTCATAGAAAGTGACCTTTCTATTAGTGACCTGAAGAACCCTGCCATTCTCAAACCTTTAACTAAGTCACTGTTTCTATTGTTGCAGATTCTGTTGGAACCATTCTGTTACATTGGTTGATGATTACATGTTGATTCAATGCACTTACAAACCTTACCATCTAACTTTGCTATTTACCCTCAAAGTATAAAATAAATCATAAATGTCTGCTGCATTCAAGTTGTGTAAAGTCTGATTTGTGACACCCCCCCAGGAGCTTGAGAAAGCCCCTCGGGCACAGGCTTGGAGTGCTCCTTCTGCAAGCAGCACTCCATCCCCTGGGAGTTTGCCCGAGCAGAGAAAGTCACCCAAAGACTTGCTTTCAGGAGACTTTGCAGTCCTCTCCTGCTCTGCCCATCCCTTTCCAACAGGTTAGCAGCTGGTCCCAAGACAGCAGGAAACAGCCCTTCCTGCCTTGGTCATTTGCAAAGCCAGCTTCCCCAGCAATGGAAATTTAGCAAGTCTGTTGACAACACCGAGCTGTGTGGTGCCGTTGACACGCTGGAGGGAAGGGATGCCATCCAGGGGGAACTTAACAGGCTTGAGAGGTGGGCCTGTGCAAATGTCATGAAGTTCATCAAGGCCAAGTGCAAAGTCCTGCTCCTGGCTCAGGGCAATCCCAAATATCAGTACTGAGTGGACAATGAGCAGATTGAGAGCAGCCCTGCAGAGAAGGATTTGAGAGTACTGGTGAATGAGAAGCTTGACATGAGCCATCAGTGTGTACTTACAGCCCAGAAAGCCAACCAAATCCTGGGATGCATCAAAAACAATGTGACCAGCAGGCTGAGGCTCTACTCTGCTCTCAAGAGACCACACCTGGAGTACTGCATCCAGCTCTGTGGCTCAAGCACAACAGATGTGTTAGACTTAGGACAGGACTTCTGGTATGAGCCCAGAGAACGGCCCCAGAAATGATCAGAGGGCTGGAACACCTCTGCCATGAAGACAAGCTGAGAGGGTCATTCTGGAATGAATTTCAATGTTTCTGAAAACTTTTCTGTAGTTTTCTTGCACCCATTTTACTGCAGGTTCCCACGGAGCAGAGATTCATTTTGGAAATTACCCCACTCACCAGGTAACCTTGAGGACCATGGATTACAAACACCAGCTTCAAAGGCCTCAAAACATAGAATTTTCATGCACTCTGACTGCGCTGTGCAGCGCCTACTTCCCTGAATCAGAACGGACCTCTGGAGTAGTCCACTACCATCCTCTTCTCTAAGCACTGATAGTTTTACAGGCAGATGATGTTAGTCAGTGCTTTCTGCAGCTGGGTTTTGAAAATTTCTGGGCCCATGACCCAGTGTTGATCCACTGTCTTGGTGTCTGTTCCCCCAGTATAGACACTGATGCCAGAAGGAGGATGGAGCTGGTCAAATTTCAAAGATCAGCTCCCCTTGGACAGTGGGGAATGGCGGTCCCTGTGCTCCCCACATGTGATCCCCAAGCTTTGGTACTTATTTGCAAAGCAAATGGTCTGTGTTCTGTGGGATAAATCTGCATGGCCGTGCTAGTCAGAGTGGGAAGCAGACTCAGCCAGGTCCGGATCACTGGGCTGGACCAGACAGAGGTACTTCATGAAGGGGAAAATGATTAACTCCCTAGCTCCCCTTCCCTCTGTCTTGCAAGTGCCCACTCTCTTCTCTGAGACTGCAGAGTCACAGGTTCCCTGTGAATACGTGGCTTTAGTTCTTTCCCTGTGACTGAGCCCATAGTGGGAGATCTCTCACTTTCTGAAGGGCTGCAGTCACTGCCCACACCAGGCTTCGCTGTCCCTAGAGGTACCCTGGGCTCTGCAGGCAGCTCCAGATTCCCCTCCTGACATCATCATCTACATGTGGGAAAAGCCCTGGCTACATAATACAGTGACCATTCGCTGCCTCTGCTGTGAGCAGACACCCGTGGGTGAGTGTTAAATCTAGCCCTTGGTGTCTGACAGGTTACAATGCAACAATGAGCCATTCCCTCCATAACCAAAGCAGGAACAGACTCTTGTAGGGAGCAATTCATTGGGCCTTTTCTTAGCACTGATTTGGGAAGGAAAGCCCAGACTTCAGGCATGGCATTGGGGTAATTCCGTTTTATTACAGAGATGTCATGAGAGAGTCTTCACTGACTCAGTGTTAGACACACATTTATACAGCCTCCATTTTGGACAAAACAGGTTCATTCATTCCTATTCATTGGGGGGGTGGGGAATCCAAACTCTTCTGTAGGAATGCAAGAAACACAAGCACACAAAATGACCAAAAAATAAATTAATTAATTTTAATTTTATTTTTAATTTTAATATTAATATTAATTTCAACTTTAATTTTAACAATTTGAACAACCAAGACACGAGCCTGGAAGGGGATGTACTGGGGTTTGTTATTGGTACTGGAGACTGAAAGGATTTTTGTGAGTACTGAAAAACATCCCCCAAATCAGTTTCCTAACTTCAACCTTCAGCTCCTGGTTCCTCATGCTGTAGATGAGGGGGTTCACTGCTGGAGGCAACACCGAGTACAGAACTGCCAGCAAAAGATTCAGGGAGGAGGAGGACATGGAGGGGGGCTTCAGGTAGGCAAATGTGACAGTACTAAGAAACAAGGAGACCACGGCCAGGTGAGGGAAGCATGTGGAAAAGGCTTTGTGCCGGCCCTGCTGTGAGGGGATCCTCAGCACAGCCCTGAAGATCTGCACATAGGACAGCACAAGGAAAACAAAACACCCCGATGCTAAAATAGCACTAACCACAACAAGCCCAACTTCTCTGAGGTAGGCATCTGAGCAGGAGAGCTTGAGGATCTGGGGAATTTCACAGAAGAACTGGTCCAAGACATTGCCTTGGCAGAGGGGAAGGGAAAAGGTATTGTCAATGTGCAGCACAGCATAGAGAAAAGAACTGCCATAGGCAGCTGCTGCCATGTTGACACAAGCTCTGCTGTCCATTATTGTCCCGTAGTGCAGGGGTTTGCAGATGGCAACGTAGCGATCATAGGCCATGATGATGAGAAGAGAAAACTCTGCTGCAACAAAGACAACGAAAAAGAAGACCTGGGCAGCACAACCTGCATAGGAAATGACCCTGGTGTCCCACAAGGAATTGGCCATGGATTTGGGGACAGTGGTGAAGATGGAGCCCACGTCGATAAGGGCCAGGTTGAGGAGGAAGAAGTACATGGGGGTGTGGAGGCGGTGGTCGCAGGCTACGGCAGTGAGGATGAGGCCGTTGCCCAGAAGAGCAGCCAGGTAGATGCCCAGGAAGAGCGCGAAGTGCAGGAGCTGCAGCTCACGTGTGTCTGCGAATGGCAGGAGGAGGAACTCAGTGGGGAAGCTCCTGTTGGACATTTGCTGCCTCAGGGAATGGTTGGCTGTCCATGGAGGAAAAGAAGATGTGTTACATAGACTTCTCTGATCAAGAAGTAAACCATATTTCATAGAAAACATCCTCACCAAGACTGCATCCTCACTCCATCTTCTTCTGAAGAAGACTTTCTCCTGCCCAGAGCTCTGGGTTTCTCTGCCAAAGAATGCTTCAGGGAAAAGGAGATACTCTGTAGGCTCAGCAGGAGTCCGTACTGCCTTACAGTATATGGCAAAGAGCACCAGGGACAGATCTCAGGCATCTAGTGGCCAGAGGCATCTTCCTATTTCAAGTGCTGAGAAGGACATCCAACAATCCTACAAGAAACAACGAAGGTTGTGCTGGTGTTGTCTGTAGGCTAAAGGGTGCAGAGTGAAGTTGTGAGGTTCCTCAAAGACCTACACATCTCTTTCAGTGTAATGCTCTGTGAGTTTCAGACCTTTCTGCAATCCTGACAACACCATTATCATACCCCAGACTGCCCTCCAAAACACGAATTTGAAAGCAGAGATCTCAAAGAGTGCCTTCCCTTCAGGTACTACAGGTGTTCCCTTTCAAGAATCTCCCCTAGAGATGCATTGGGGGTGCTTTGGAGCACTAAGCAGCCTGCCCCAGGCAGCAGCTCCCTGCCAGCAACAGGACCCTGCCTAACCCTGCCTGGCTGGGGGAGCTCCTTCCATTGACAATTTCTCCCCGCAGTGCCCTGGGCAGCTCCCCGGGCAGGCTGAGTGCTGAGCCTGGCAGGCAGCAGAGGCCCTGCCCCGGCACACAGCCCCTGGTGCACAGCAGGGACCCTGCTCTGCACCACAGCCCTGGACACCCCTGCCTGCACACTGTCTGCACAGCCTGCATCCAGCCCTGTGAGAAGGAACCCTCAAGTCCTGTCCCTCTGACAGCTGTGGCAGGGAATCCCTGCTTTGGACCTTGTTATTCTCATCTAATCCAAAGAAGCTCTGAGAGTCGCCCTGAAAGCTCCACAGGCTGTAAGATTTGCCAACAAATCTGGAGATGGCACCAGGAACAACAGCTGTGCTGCCCTGTAGCAAGAGACTTACCCTGTTCAGGGCTGTGAAGATTTCTCCCGCAGTGAGCTCTCAGCATCCCCCCTCCACACTGCCTTTAACATCTCCCTCCCTTCTCTCAGGTGCCCTTGTCCCCTGCAGGCAGTGCCCCCAGCCCTGCTGTGCTGTGCAGAGGAGCTGCTCCTGGGCAGAGCTGTCTCTCTGCAGTGCTGCGTGCTTGCCAGGAGCTCCCCTTGGTCCCAGGAGCCCGGCCCAGCTCAGCAGCACAGGTAGCTCTTGACAAGTCCCTGGGCCTCCAGGGGAATTGACTCTGAAACTGATGCAATCTCTGATGGTGACTTCTATTAGCTAGAGAGAGACACCTACTTCCAGTGCTATCTTCTCTCCTAGTTCAAAGGAAGAGTCCATTATGGGAATCATCTTTTCCTGTCCTGTTAGAGAGGATCCCCACAAATTGCCAGGCAGATGCATCCCATCTCTTCCAAGTACTTATTGTTATGCAGGGGGAAGAAAGATTTTCACAGCAACTGAAATCCTTCTGTCTACAGCATCTTCAACACCAATTGTTGGCCTGCAGGCTCATACAATCATAAATTCTTCTCATCTTTCTCCTTTTGTTCTGTTAAGAAGACGAGGTGTGGGGTGATGAGAGTGTGTGTGTGTGTTGGGGGGGGGGTTAAGGTAGGGGGAACCAGTCCTTGCCAGTCACACTGATGTTTCTTCCAGTGAGGTTATCTTATCTGGGACATTGTCAGCTGTGAAACCAATGGAAGGGGTCAATGCCACTGGTATATGGGGATGTCCTGTGGCAACAGACTGTGGACCCTTTGGCCATGTGGTCTGGAGAAAAGAAGGCTGAGGTGTGACCTCATTGCTCTCAACAGGTTCCTGAGGAAGGGAAGAGGAGAGGTAGGTTCCGGTCTCTTCTGCCTGGTAACAGATGACAGGACTCGTGAGAATGGCACATAGCTGCACCGGGGAAAGTTCAGATGGGGCATTATGTAATAACTCTGTACCTTGTTAGTGCTCAAACACTGGAACAGAATTCCTAGAGACTTGGTTGATGCCCCAGGCCTGTCAGTGTTCAAGATACCTTTGGAAATTGCCTTTATTAATATGCTGTAAATTTTGTTTAGCCCTGAAGAAGTCAGGCAGTTGGACTAGATGATCTTTGAAGGTCCCTTCCAACTGAACTATTCCTGTCTAGTCTAGTCTAGTCTGGTCACTACAGACGTGGGTAGGCCCATGTATTGGAAGGCCACAACAAGGCCTCCTAGAGACTTCTCTTCTTCAGGCTAAGAAATCCCAACTCTCTCAGATGGAGATGGAGATGGTGAGCTGCAGGGATTGATGGTTGGTGTGGAACATCTATTTGATCATTTTGGGTCTCCAGTCCTGGCTCTGCCTCATCACAATGTCTTGTTCATCCCCAGTATAAAAGTTTGGGGGTGGGGGGCGGTAGGGAGAGAGGGGAAAGTATGAGAGAGAAGCCCTTGATCCTGTGCAGACATGGTTCAGAAATAACTGAAACACTGGTCTGTTATCAACACTGTTTTTGTCTTAAATTAAAAACACAGCTCCATATGAGCTGCTCTGAAGTAGAAGTATAGAATCATGAAACATTTTGAGTTGGAAAGGACTATTAAAGTTCAACTCCCCTACCCACCATGGGATTCCACTAAACCAGGGTGCTCAAAGCCCCATCCAACCTGGTTTTGAATACTTCCAGAGACATGGCCCCAACCCACAAGTTTTATGGGCAACCTGTTCTAGGGTCTCAACACCCTCAGAGTAAACAATTTCTTCCTTATATCTAAACTGAATATACCCTCTTCCAGTTTAAAGCAATTACCCCTTGTCCTGTCACTACATTCTCTGATAAAGTGTCTCACCTCAGCTTTCCTGTAGCCCCCCTGTAGCTACTGGAAGGTTGCTGTAAGGTATCCCCAGCGCCTTCCCTTTTCCAGACTGATTACAAATAAATAAATAAATAAATAAATAATTTCTCCCAGACTCTCTCTTCATAGCAGACATGCCCCAGTCCTCTAACCATTTTTGTGGCCCTCCTGTAAATGTGCTCGACTATGTCCATATGCCTATTGTGCACAATCACCTCCTTCATCCTGCTGGCAGTACTGTTGGTGCTGCCACTCCCATTAGATGTTGGGGGCAAGAGGTGGTGGGGAACTGTGTGGCACAGTGCTCTGAAGACAGGGATGGAGAAATGAATGCACAGATAGTTGCAGGCTGTGACTGCTCTTGTGGCACCAGGAAGGGAGGGTGGGAGCTGACTGGGGTTTGTCAAGGCCAACATTGTGGAAAAGTCAAGACCAAGAGAGAAGTGAAGATCCCCTCTCACACCTCAAGAAAGCTGGACGCAGTGTGACTGTTCCTAAACCCTCTCAAATCTGGTTTCCCTCTGCATTAAAACACCTCTGCCCTGGGAAACCCCCGTGCAACAGCTGTCTACAAGAGTGTTTGGTTTGTTTTAATCTTTTCTTTAACATAGAACAAAATCTTGGAAGACAGAATAGGCTACAAAAGACTTTGTTTGGAAGACAAAGTTGAAGCTGAGCTGAGACATAAATAAAAAACACGCATTTATTGTACTATTTAGACAACACTAAAACTAGTTTTTTGTTTGTTTGTTTGTTTGTTTGTTTTCCTCACTGCTCTAGCTTGTTAGTAATAGGCAATAAATTTTTTTGATCTTCATATACTGAGTCTGTCATAATGATGATTTTTGAGCAATCTCCTTCTTCTTATCTTAACCCTTGAGCTAAATTCATTGTATTTTCTTCCCCTTCCACTTTGAGGACTGGGGACCAAAGAGCCGTTGTGATGGGCCTCAGATGTCCAGTTGGGTAAAACTGCCACATGTATTTATTCATTAATTTTCTTTCCCACTTCCTTTCTTACTACATTTTCCTTATCCCAACTCACAGGTCCTTGCGTATATATATATATATGCATATATACATATATTTATATTTACAGTTGTCTCCCCTGTCCCACAGGAGGTGAGGAGGTAAATGAACAGCTGTGTGGTGCTTGTCTGCCTGCAAGGTGTAGCCACACCACAGGGAAGCCTGAGAAGCAGAAAACCCCTAGACTAAATGTAAGAACCACTTAGCAATAACAAAAATGTTGGTGTGTTATCACTATTATTTCCATCACAAGTGCAAAACAGAGCATCATGGGAACCTCTGTGAAGTAAATTAACTCTATCACAGCCAAAACACACACACACCAACAACCAAAAACAAAGGTAGGCATAATTCAATATAAAAGACATAACATTCCTCTGCAGAACATGACGGTAATTCTGCCTCCACTGATGTCCACTTCAAAGTGGAAAGCTTTCAACCTATGGAAATTATATTTGTTTATCTTTCTCATTCCAAAGCAGATCCCAAGACCCCCAAAATACACCCTGATACCAGAAGGGATGATCATCATCTTTTCTAACATGAAACAACTTTCATACACTTGCCCAGACTTCCCTTTCTTGTCAAAGGAGAGAAATCAGAGGTCTCAACTCAGATGCCTTGGACTAACCTGCTTCTGCACCACCTTCAACTTTCAGAAAGGTTCCTGTAGGTGCAAGGTCACATTCCCCAGCCCCATTGGAGGGCTTCAGCTACCCCAAGAGAGCAGAGTCTCTCTCCGAATCACATATGGCAAATTCATTCAAGTTTGGCAACTGAATCAAGTATGGCAAATGTATGCCAAAAAGTTGGCTGTTCAGTAACAGCACATCTGGGAAGCCGTGGCCCTCTCTGTTTAGATAACTGAATCAACCCCTGCATGATGTTAGGCAAAAGTTGAACCATATGGAATAATATGGAATAAGAAAGGACATTGTTGTGATTGGTGTATAAGAAGTCTTCATCTTCAAATTTTGAAGGTTGTCTACAAAATCATTCTCATGACTTCTTTCATAGACTGTGGAGACGTAGTAGCAAATGATGACACTTTCCCTTTATGCAAATATAAATTCACCCCGAAATTTCGAAAAATGCATTTCCTCCCAACACTTTGAATGGAGAAACTGTTCCAATGACATGTTTGTACTGGCATATTTCACACCTACATTCCATATCTAAATGGATCTGGGAGCAATAAAGTCTTGAGAGGTTGGATGGATCCTACCTTTCCTTCTTTGCTCTGAAGCAATGGCTACAGCTGCTAGCAGTTTCCTCCTATCATCCCTGTTTATGACACTGACAAATTTTATGGGGTATCCAATAGCATAACACCATAGCTTTTCAAAAACCAGACCCCAGATCATACACAGAGGCCTGGTGCTTCTCAAAGTGGATCACTGCTTGTGCCACCACATCTGTGAGCTGCAACTGCCTCTCACAGAGAAAGTGTCCTCTGCAGAGGGAGATCATCACTTCCACTGCTCATACAGCCTGGAATATCATTGGACTGCTTTGAAGGTGGCTTCTGTTTTGTCCAATGTAAACTAAAGCCCACCTGGGAGGTTTCTGCAGAGTTACTATCCATCTGTAACATTTTTAGCCATGATCTGAGTGCAGGAATGAAATGCATCCTCAGCAAGTTTTCAGATGAACTGAACTGAGACATGCTACTGACTTCCTGGAGGGATGAGAAGCCTTGAAGAGAGGTCTAGATAGATTGGAGCATTAGGAGATCAGCAATGACGCGAATCACAGAGTGGTTTAGGTTGGAAGGGACCCCTAAAGATAATCCAGTCCAATCCCTCTGCCTAGCAGGATCACCTAGACAATGCCAGGTGCTGCACCTGGGATAAACTAATGCTGGACACCGGTCCAGCACAGACTGGGAGACAAGTGGCTAGAGAGAAGCTCAGCAGAAAGGGCTCTGGGGGTGCTGCTTGACAGCAGGCTCAACATCAGACAGCAGGGTGCCCTGGCAGCCAAGAAGGCAAACTGCATTTTAGGATGCATTAAGCCCAGAATTCCCACATGGTCAAAAGAGGTAAGTCTTCTGCTATATTGAGCATTGGTGCAGCCTCCCCTTGAATCATGCATACAGTTCTGGGCTCCACAATAGAAGAAAGATGTGGAGTTGAAAGCATCCAGAGGAGGACAGCAAAGGTGGGCTGGAAGGCATGTCCTGTGAGGAGAGCCTGAGGACACTTGGGTTGTCTAGTCTGGAGAAAAGAAGGCTGAGGGGTGACCTCATTGCTCCTGACAACTTCCAGAGAAGCAGAAGTGGAGAGGGAGGTGACGATCTTTTTTCTCCCTGGTAACTGACAGGATGTGTGGGAATGGCACATAGGGGATGGTCAGACTGAACATTGGGAAAGATTTCGGTACTGTTAGGGTGGTCAACTATTGGAGGAGGCTTCCCAGCGACATGGTTGATGCCCCAGGCCTGTCAGCGTTCAACAGGCAGTTGGACATTGCCCTCATACATAGTCTCTAACTTTTGGTTAGCCCTCAGGGGGTCTGGCAGCTGAACTGGATGACTTTTGAAGGTCCCTTCCAACTGAACTATTCTGTTTCATCTGATTGAATTTGTTGCTAGCCATTTGGATTCTATTATATAAAGCTCTACTGTCCCTAACCTGTGTCATGGTACGGCAGTTGTCCACTTCAGAGGCACAACTTGGGATCTGTCCTTGCTGAATATCAGGGAGTTTCAATTGGTCTCTCCTGCCTAAAAGTGGAAGAGGACAAGGCAATTCTTTGATGAATCTTCTCCCAGTAGGAGAAATGACACTGCTGTGTCATTCCACATGGGGAATGTCTCTCCCCAGCTGAGAGAGGGAACATCAGGGATTGCTTCAGCCTGATTCAAAATCAGTCCCCCCGGAGTTCCCTCGTGTCAAGAGCTCCCTGTGCTGATGAGCTGGGCTGGGCTCCTGAGCCCAAGGGGAGCTGCTGGCAAGCACGCAGCACTGCAGAGAAACAGCTCTGCCCAGGAGCAGCTCCTCTAAACAGCACAGCAGGGCTGGGGGCACTGCCTGCAGGGGACAAGGGTGGCTGAGAGAAGGGAGGGAGATGTTAAAGGCAGTGTGAAGGGGGGATACTGAGAGCTCCCAAAGGGAGAAATCTTCACAGCTCTAACATGGAGCTCTAACATGGTAAGTGTCTGTGAGAGAGCAGGCAGATGCAGAATCCTAGAGGGTTCTTCTATAGCTGCCACTTCCCATGGCTGATAGGACATGTCACAGGGGCTGTGCTGGCTTCTCTACTGTGGAGGACAGGGATGTTCCCTGGATCAATGATTACCTACATAAGCTGTGGGTGGAAGAGGTCCCCCCAGCAGGGCAGGAAAGAGTCCTGCTGGTGGGAGTCTGCTTCCTGGGTGTCCTGGTTTCAATTAAGATAGAGTTAATTTTCCTCCTAGTAGCTGGTAGGGTGTTATGTTTTGGCTTAGGTTGAGAAGAGTGCTGATACCATGCTAATGTTTTAATTGTTGCAGAGCAGTACTTACACTAAGCCAAGGACTTTTCATCTTCTCACTCTGTCCTGCCAGCGGGCAGGCTGGGCATGCATCAGGAGCTGGGAGGGGACAGACCCAGGACAGCTGATCCAAACTAGTCAAAGGGGTATTTCATCCCATCTGACATCATGCTGAACAATATATAGGGGTGGCTAGCAGGGGCTAGCAGGGGTGGGAAGGCTGGCTGCTCGGGGACAGGCTGAGCATCGGTCAACGGGTGGTGAGCAATTACATTGTGCATCACTTGTTTCATACACATTATTATTCGCACTATTATTGTTATTATTATTAATTATTTTCCGTCTTAATAAACTGTCTTTATCTCAACTCACAGGCTTCATTTTCCTGTTTCTCTTCCCCATCCCAGAGTGGGAGGGGGGAGGATGAGAGAACAGTGGTGTTTAGCTGCCACCTGGGTTAAAGCATAACACTGGAGCCGGCTGCTCACAGCTCAACAGAACCCCCAGGACATCTCTGGGGTAGGTTATTGATAGGGAAGACCAAGGCAGGGAATACCTGAAGGGAAGGCACTCTCAGAACTCTGCTTTCACTTTCCTGCCATGAGGGACAATTATGGAGATTATAAGGGACTTACCAGGTTTATAGAAGGGACTGAAGATCCTAGAACATTACAGTGAAATAGATTTGTATGTCTGTGAAGAACCTCCTAATTTACCCTAACACCTGTACAGATTGCACAGGCTACGTCAGCAAAATGGGCACCTGAAATCCATTTCTGGTGCCCTTTACGAGACACTATGAAGCAATACTGACTGCTCCTAAGTCCACCAAGGATTTGCCTGGTCCCTATTGTACTCTTCGACAGCAAAATCCAGAGTTCCAGGAAGGAGCACATCCTCCTCACAAGAGAGTGACACTGTGTCTTCCTGAGGAGCTTTCTTTGAAATATAACTTACGCTCAGAGAAGTCTAACTTGTCTCTCTCTTTTCTTCCATAGACAGCCAACCATACCCTGAGGCAGCAAATGTCCAACAGCAGCTTCCCCATCGAGTTCCTCCTCCTGCCATTCGCAGACACTTGGGAGCTGCAGCTTCTGCACTTTGGGCTCTTCCTGGGCATCTACCTGGCTGCCCTCCTGGGCAACGGCCTCATCCTCACAGCCGTAGCCTACGACCACCGCCTCCACACCCCCATGTACTTTTTCCTCTTCAACCTCGCCCTCCTTGACCTGGGCACTATTACCACCACTGTCCCCAAAGCCATGGCCAATTCCCTCTGGGACACCAGGACCATTTCCTATGCAGGTTGTGCTGCCCAGCTCTTTATGTTTGTCGCATTTATCACAGCAGAGTTTTATCTTCTCACCATCATGGCCTATGACCGCTACGTTGCAATCTGTAAACCTCTACACTATGGGACAATAATGGACAGCAGAACTTGTGTCAACATGGCAGCAGCTACCTGGGGCAGCACTTTTCTCTATGCTGTGCTGCACACTGCCAATACCTTTTCCCTCCCCCTCTGCAAAGGGAATGCCCTAGACCAGTTCTTTTGTGAAATTCCCCAGATCCTCAAGCTCTCCTGCTCTGATGCCTACCTCAGAGAAGTTGTGTTCATTATCTTTTGCTTTTGTTCAGGTGTTGCGTGTTTTGTTTTCCTTGTGCTGTCCTATGTGCAGATCTTCAGGGCTGTGCTGAGGATGCCCTCAGAGCAGGGCCGGCACAAAGCCTTTTCCACGTGCCTCCCTCACCTCGCCGTGGTCTCTGTGTTCATCAGCAATATCATGTTTGCCTATTTGAAGCCTCTCTCCATCTCTTCCTCCTCCCTGAATCTTTTGCTGGCAGTTCTGTACTCGATGTTGCCTCCAGCAGTGAACCCCCTCATCTACAGCATGAGGAACAAGGAGCCCAAGGATGCTGTTAGGAAACTGATTTGGGGGATGTTTTTCAGTACTCAGAAAGTTTCTTTCCCTCTCCATAAATGAAAATTGTGTATCCCATTCCAGCCTGTTTTTTTTTTTTTTTTTTTTTTTTTTTTTGCTTGTTTGTTTACTTGTTTGTTTTTATCATTATTATTTTTTTTTTCTCTCCTTCTTTCAATTGTGACATCTTTGGCTTCTTGCATTTCCACATAAGTGTTGGGATTCCTCCCACTGCAATTAATGAGTGAAACTGCACTGTTTTATATGGATGCTTTATACATATTCATGTAACAGTAAGTCAGTGAAGACTCTCTCATAGCACCTTTGTAATAAACAAGATAACACAGGATATCATGGCATATCACACCACTGGGTGTTTTTGATTCTTTGTTGTTTTTACCTAGCTATGCAGTTGAACTCCACCACAACCTCTCTCTCACTCACCCTCCTCAGAAGGGGAGGGGAAGAAGAAAGTATGCTGGGAAAAAAAAAAAAAAAAAAAAAGGAAAAAGAAAAAAGAAAAAAGAAAAACGAGGGAAAGGAAAGGAAAGGAAAGGAAAGGAAAGGAAAGGAAAGGAAAGGAAAGGAAAGGAAAGGAAAGGAAAGGAAAGGAAAGGAAAGGAAAGGAAAGGAAAGGAAAGGAAAGGAAAGGAAAGGAAAGGAAAGGAAAGGAAAGGAAAGGAAAAGAGAAAAGAAAAGAAAAGAAAAGAAAAGAAAAGAAAAGAAAAGAAAAGAAAAGAAAAGAAAAGAAAAGAAAAGAAAAGAAAAGAAAAGAAAAGAAAAGAAAAGAAAAGAAAAAGAAAAGAAAAGAAAAGAAAAGAAAAGAAAAGAAAAGAAAAGAAAAGAAAAGAAAAGAAAAGAAAAGAAAAGAAAAGAAAAGAAAAGAAAAGAAAAGAAAAGAAAAGAAAAGAAAAGAAAAGAAAAGAAAAGAAAAGAAAAGAAAAGAAAAGAAAAGAAAAGAAAAGAAAAGAAAACATGGGTTGAGATAAGTGTAATTTAATTGATGGGAAAAGGAAGAGGGAAAAATAAAACAAACCAACAACAACAAGCAAACAAGCAAAGGCCGTGTGGAAGCATAGAACGAGAGGAAAGAAATTATTCTCTACTTCCCATCAACAAGTGATGCTTGACCATGTCCTTGAAGCAGGGCCTCAACACACATAGCCATTATTTGGGAGGACAGACATTTTGACAACAACAGCCCACCCCTCCCCTCTTCTTCCTTTTTCTACCTCTTATTGCTGACTGTGACATCATATGGTATGGAATATCCCTTTGGTCATTTTAGGTCAGCTGCCCTGGTGATGTCCCTCCCCACTTTTTGCCCACCCCCAGACTGCTGGCTTTTGGGGGAGTTGGAGGGAGTCTTAATGCTGTTCAATATTGCTCAGCAGTTGAAAAAGCACTGGTGTGATATCAGTGCCATTCTATCTAGTGCTCTATATGGGCTGCTGCAGGGAAAGTTAACTCCATCCCAGCCAGACCCAGCATAGATTCATTTCCCCCTTCATGAAGTACTTCAGCCTGGTCCAGCCCAGTGATCCGGACCTGGATGAGTCTGCTTCCCACCCTGACCAGCATGGCCATGCAGATTTATCCCACAGCGCCACAGCCCATTTCCTCTGCACAGCAACACTGCCAGCTTGGGGACCACTTGTGGAGAGCACAGGGACAGCCATTCCCCACTGCCCAAGAGGAGCTGATCTTTGAAATTTGACCAGCTCCATCCTTCTGTTGGCATCAGTGTCTATACTGAGGGAATGGCCACCAAAATAGTGAGTCATGGGCTCAGAGATTTTCAAAACCCAGCTGCAGAAAACATTGACTAACACAATCTACCTGTAAAGCTATCGGTGCTCAGAGAAGATGATGGTAATGGACACCTCCAGAGGTCCCTTCTGACTCAGGGGAGAAGGGGCTGGACTGTGCAGTCAGAGTGTATGACAGTCCTGTGTTTTGAGGTCTTTCTGGTGTTTGTAATCCCTGCTCCTCAAGGTTACCTGGTGAGTGGGGTAATTCTCAAAATAAGGTTCCCAAAGGGAACCTGGAGTACAGCTGGTACAAGGATACTACTGAAAACTTCCCAGAAACTCTATCAGGCATTCCAGAATAAAGAAATCACAAACTTGTGATCACAAACGAGGAGCTCGGCTCCAGGGCAGATGTGTTCTGTAGCGGAGAGGGTATCTAGGCAGGCAAGGCTCTTTCCTGCATTGAGGCCACTTGGGAGCCACCAGGACCCAGCATCCCTCATGAAGGAGGCTGATGAGGCATTGGCAGAGCCCACAGCAAACACCCCTCCCCCACCCCCAGTCAAAGCAAAGGCAGCCCCTAGGGAGCATGAGTGACCAGGAGTGTGCCGAGTAGGAAAGGCAAACAGTGTGGCATGGCAGTTTGCAGGGCAGTTCACACAGGCAGGGCGAGCAGGGAGGGCGTCCTCACTGCTCTTTCCCAACGGTGGTTGTGAACTGCTCGTGAAGAGCCCAGCCATGGTATCCACCCAGCAGAAAGTCATGGCCTCTGCAACTCTGGCAGCCTCTCCAGCCACAATTACCGATATGGTTACCTGGATAGAGGTCTTGGGGAAACATGCAACCATACAGGTCCTTGGCTGCAAGGTGTGCCTGAATCTTCTGTTGGTGTCTTACAGCAGCAGTGGTGGGTATGCCTGTGGGAGGTGTGCACAGGCTGAAGAATTGCTCAGCCCTGTGGAGAAGCTTTGGGAGGAGGTGAACAGGCTGAGGAGCATCAGGCAGGTGGAGAGGGAAGCTGACTGGTGGAAGCATACTCTACCCTCCCTGAGGCAGACTCATGAGCCAGCCACAACACGAGTAACAAAGGTTCCTCTATCCCACCAGGCAGCCACTACATAAAAGACAAAAGTTCCCCCATCTCGCCAAGCAGGAGGAGGAGACCTAGGCCAAGGGAAGGAATGGAAGCAGGTTCCTGCTCAGGGTGGTAGGTGAGCCCTCTCCCTGCCCACCTCACCTTCCTGACTACCCACCTGTAACAGCTATGAAGCTCTAGAACATGGCAGTCAAAACAACGATGTAGACAAAAGCCCATCCCAGTTGGAAGGGGTGCCTAAGGCAAGGCAACCTACCCCTTGCAGGACTACATCTTCTGTCAAGAAAGAAAGAAGGGTTATCATCATGGGGACTCACTTCTGAAAGGGACGGATATGCCATCCAGACCCAACCCACAGGGAAGTCTGCTGCCTCCCTGTGGCTGAGGTAAAAGGTATTGCCAGGAAAGTCACTCATCTGGTACAGCTGTCTGACTACTACCCACTACTGTTTCTTTCAGGCTGGTAATGATGATGTAGCAAGGAGAAGTCTGAGATCAATCCAAAGGGACTTTAGAGCTTTGGGGAGACTGGTTAAAGGATATGGGGCTCAGGTCATGTTTGCCTCTGTCCTTCTGATAGGAGGAAAAAATGTTGACAGGCAGTCTCGGCTCATCAATACGTGGCTCCGAGACTGGTGCCACCAGCAGAACTTTGGGTTTGTTCATCACGGGAAGGTCTATGCGACACCAAGCCTCCTGGCATGAGACAGGATGCACCTTTCTAAGAGGGGGAAAAGGATTTTTGCCCAGGAATTATTAGGGCTGATAGACAGGGCTTTAAACTAGAGTCAAAAGGGGAAAGGGATAAAACCAGGCATGTCAGTGATAAAATAAGGGATGGAGTGCCAGAATTAGAAGGAATGTGTGCTAGTGAGGTCCTTCGGGCTTCTCCACCAGGTTCTGCATGCTATGAGGTGCATTTGAAGTGCTTCTACACAAATGCACACAATATGAGGAATAAACTGGATGATCTAGAATTCTTGGCCCAATTCTGGAGCAATGATATCATCAGCATAAACGAAACCTGGTGGGATGAGTCCTGTGAATGGTGTGTTGCAATAGATGGTTACAGGCTCCTCAGTAGGGACAGGCAGGGCAGGCAAGGCGGTGGGGTGGTGCTGTATGTAAAGGAAAGGCTGGACTGCATGGAGCTTGCAGTTGATGATGGCAATGTTGAGATCCTCTGGGTTAGGATTAAGGGAAAAACAAAGAGGATGTCATTGTGGGAGTCTATTACAGATAACCCAACCAGGATGACAACACTAATTATTCTTTGAGGAACTAAGAAATACATTGAGATTGACTGCCCTTGTCCTTATAAAGGACTTCAACTTGCTTTGTTTTCTCCCTTTCTTCATAGGGAAGATGCTCCAGGCCCCATATCATCTTTGTGGCCCTCTGCTGGATTCTTTCCAGGAGATCCCTGTCTTTTTTTTTGTACCGCGGAACACAGAACTGCACACAGGATATCAGAAGTCAATAAGAAGCATAGAATCAGAGAACTTCTAGGTTGGAAGAGACCTCAAGATCATCGAGTCCAACCTCTGACCTAACGCTAACAGTCCCCACTAAACCATATCCCTAAGCTCTACATCTAAACGTCTGTTAAAGACTTCCAGGGATGGTGACTCCACCACTTCCCTGGGCAGCCTGGCTCACTGGCTCGAGGTGCTCGCATAACCCTCACCTGGTGATGTGAAGAGAAATCTGAGGTCACGGGTTCGAGACGCAGCATGGGGGTGCAACGTCCCTCCTTACTAAAAGGACCGTGGTGGTTTTACTCAGGTGGGCAGCCGAGCTCCACCACAACCGCTCTCTCACTCCCCCTCTCCTCAAAGAGGAAGGGGGAGAAAATACAACACAGAGAACTCGAGGTTTGAGATGAGAAAGGTTTAATTAAAGGGAAAGGGAATGGGGAGGAAAAACAGAGACATAAGAAACAATCAGTCTGCGCGGAAGCACAGAGAGAGAAAAAATTATTCTCTACTTCCCATCAGCGAGCGGTGTTCGGCCACGTCCTGGGAAGCAGGGCCTCAAACGCGCAGTGGTTGTTCAGGAGGAACAGCCCCCTCCCCCACGAGAGCCCCCCTTTTTATTGCTGAGAGTGACATCAGGTGTTATGGAATATCCCTTTGGTTGGTTTAGGACAGCTGCCCCAGCAATGTCCCCTCCCCATCACTTGCCCATCCCCAGCCTGCTGGCTCTTGGGGGCTTGGAAGGAGTCCTGATGCTGTGCCAGCACTATGCAGCAATAGACACAACACTGGAGTGATATCAGTGCTGTTCCAGCTACGAGTGCAGAGTACAGCACTGTGCAGGCTGCTGCAGGGAAAAGGTGACTCCAGCTCAGACAGACCCAACACAAGTGTCTAACAACCCTTTCGGTAAGGAATTTCTTCCTAAGATCCAGCCTAAAACTCCCCTGGCGCAACTTAAGCCCATTCCCCCTCGTCCTGTCACCAGGCACGTGGGAGAATAGACCAACCTCCACCTCTCTACAGCCTCCTTTAAGGTACCTGTAGAGAGTGATAAGGTCGCCCCTGAGCCTCCTCTTCTCCAGGCTGAACAAGCCCAGCTCCCTCAGCTGCTCCTCGTAGGACTTGTTCTCCAGACCCCTCACCAGCTTCGTTGCCCTTCTCTGGACCTGCTCAAGCACCTCGATGTCCTTCTTGTAGCGAGGGGCCCAGAACTGAACACAGTACTCGAGGTGCAGCCTCACCAGAGCTGACTACAGGGGGTCGATCACCTCCCTAGCTCTGCTGGTCACACTGTTTCTGATAAAAGCCAGGATGCTGTTGGCCTTCTTGGCCACCTGAGCACACTGCTGGCTCATATTCAGCCGACTATCAACCATCACTCCCAGGTCCTTCTCTGCCTGGCAGCTCTCCAACCACTCATCTCCCAGCCGGTAGCTCTTCTTCGGGTTATTGCATCCCAGGTGGAGGACCCGGCACTTGGCCTTGTTGAACTTCATGCAGTTGACCTCAGCCCATCAGTGCAGCCTATCCAGATCCTCCTGCAGAGCTTTTCTACCCTCAAGCAGATCGACACACGCGCATAGCTTGGTGTCATCTGCAAACTTACTGAGGGTGCACTCAATGCCCTCGTCCAGATCATCGATGAAGATATTAAAGAGGACTGGCCCCAGCACCAAGCCCTGGGGAATGCCACTAGTGACCGGCCTCCTGCTGGACTTGACTCCATTCACCACGACTCTTTGGGCCCGGCTATGCAGCCAGTTTCTAACCCAACGAAGCGTGCGCCAGTCCAAGCCAAGAGCAGCCAGTTTCTTGAGGAGAATGCTGTGGGAGACGGTGTCAAAAGCCTTACTGAAGTCAAGGTAGACCACACCCACAGCCTTTCCCTCATCCACCCAGCGCGTCACTTTGTCATAGAAGGAGATCAGGTTCGTCAAGCAGGACCTGCCTTTCATAAACCCATGCTGACTGGGCCTAATCGCCTGCTTGCCCTGCAAGTGCTGTGTGATGACTCTCAAGAGAATCTGTTCCATGAGCTTCCCTGGCACTGAGGTCAAAATGACAGGCCTGTAGTTCCCCGGGTCTGCCCTCCGGCCCTTCTTGTAGATGGGCATCACATTTGCTAGCCGCCAGTCAACTGGGACCTCCCCCGATAGCCAGGACTGTTGATAAATGACGGTAAGAGGCTTGGCCAGCTCCTCTGCCAGTTCTCTCAGTACCCTTGGGTGGATCCCATCCGGCCCCATCGACTTGTGCACATCTAAGTGCCGTAGCAGGTCACCAACCAGTTCTTCGTGGATAGTGAGGGCCACATCCTGCTCCCCATCCCCTTCCACCAGCTCAGGGTACTGAGTATCCAGAGAACATCCGGTATTGCCGCTAAAGACTGAGGCAAAGAAGGCATTAAGCACCTCCACCTTTTCCTCATCTCTTGTAACTAAGTTTCCCCCCGCATCCAGTAAAGGATGGAGATTCTCCTTAGTCCTCCTTTTTGTGTTGATGTATTTATAAAAACATTTTTTGTTATCTTTAACGGCAGTAGCCAGATTGAGCTCCAGGTGAGCTTTGGCCTTTCTAATTTTGTCCCTGCACAGCCTCACAACATCCTTATAGTCTTCCCTAGTGGCCTGTCCACTTTTCCAAAGATTATAAACCCTCTTTTTTCTCCTATGATCAAGCCACAATTCTCTGTTGAGCCAGGCTTGTCTTCTTGCCCGCCAGCTCTTCTTTGGGCACGAGGGGACAGACCGTTCCTGTGCCATTAAGATTTCCCTCTTGAAGAGCGCCCAGCCTTTCTGGACTCCTCTGCCCTTCAGAACCGCCTCCCAGGGGACTCTACCAACCAGTGTCCTCAGCAGCACAAAGTCAGCCCTACGGAAGTCCCATACAGCGGTTTTACTGGTCGCCTTCCTGGCTTCGCCAAGAATAGAGAACTCCACCATTTCGTGGTCACTCTGCCCAAGACAGCTCCCGACAATCACATCCTCCACCAGTCCTCCTCTGTTTGTGAAGAGAAGGTCTAGCGGGGCACCACCCCTGGTAGGTTCACTAACCAGCTGCGTCAGGAAGCTATCTTCCACGCTCTCCAGAAACCTCCTAGACTGCTTCCTCAGGGCTGTGTTGGCTTCCAGGATATGTCAGGGAAGTTGAAGTCCCCCATGAGAACAAGCGCTGACGATTTCGCAACTTCTGTCAGCTGCCTGTAGAACTCCTCATCCGTCTCCTCATCCTGGTTCGGCGGTCTATAGCAGACCCCGACCAGGACACTAGCCTTGTTGTCCCTGCCGATCCTAACCCAAAGGGACTCGACCTTGTCGTTCCCATCCTCGAGTTCTACAACCTCGAAAGACTCTCTAATATAGACAGCCACACCACCACCCCTTCTGTGCTGCCTGTCCCTTCTGAAGAGCTTATAGCCAGGCATTGCAGCACTCCAGTCATGAGACTGGTCCCACCACGTCTCTGTGATGGCAACCAAGTCGTAGGCTGCCTGCCGCACGATGGCTTCCAGCTCCTCCTGTTTGTTACCCATGCTGCGTGCATTGGTGTAGATGCACTTCAGCTGGGCCATTGCCTTACCTTCAGCTGGGCCTTGCCATTGTTCCCCCTGGCACAGCTCCAACAATCCTAGCTTCAGCCCCATCCCCCTTCTTACTTAGTTTAAAGCCCTCTCAATGAGCCCCGCCAGCTCCTGGCCCAGGATCCTTTTTCCCCTAAAAGATAGGAACCCATCTGCTGCCATCAGGCCGGGTGCCAAGTAAAGTGCCCCATGGTTGAAAAACCCAAGATTTCTGCGTTGGCACCAGCCCCTAAGCCATGTGTTTAACAGGTGGACTTTCCGCATCCTCTCTGTACCCCTCCCTGCCACTGTAGGGATGGACGAAAACACCACCTGCACTCCCGCTCCATCCACTAACCGACCCAGCCCCCTAAAGTCTCGTTTGATAGCCATCAGGCTTCTCTCTTCAATGTTGTCACTACCTGCCTGGACTATCAAAAGAGGATAATAATCAGAGGGGTGTACCAGGTTGGGAAGCTTCCTGGCAACGTCCCTGACCCTGGCCTCAGGGAGGCAGCAGACTTCCCTACGGGTAGGGTCAGGCCGACAAATAGGGCCCTCTGTTCCCCTAAGAAGAGAGTCTCCCACAACAATAACCCTTCCGTCTTTCTTGGTGGAGGCAGTCCTGAGGCGTGGAGTCGACCTTCTTGCCCTAGGCATCCTCCTGGAAACACTTGCTACCTCTTCCTCAGCTACAGGTCTGTCGAGCTCCAGGGCCTCAAACCTGTTGCGTAAGGGCACCTGGGAAGGTGGGGCCGGAAGGGGAGGGCATCGCCTGCGATGTCGAGCAGGGACCTGTTTCCATTCCTCCTCAACTCCCAGATCCCCTCCCTCTGCCAGACAGCGACAGGGCAGGGGGTCCACCCCCATTTGGGGTGTCTCACCTCGATACCTCTCCTTGAGGCCCTTCAGGGAGTTGCTCCACCAGTCTATCTCCCGCTCACACTCCCTGATATCCCTCAACCTCTCCACCTCCTCCTTGAGCTCCGCCACCATGCGGACCAGGTCATCCACCTGCTCGCACCTCAAGCACGCAGTTTCTCTGCCTCCCGCCGATGGCAGGAACAGGCTCAGACACTCCTTGCATCCGGTGACCTGAACTGCTGCGTTTTTTAATGGGCAGTCGGTCTGGGTGTGTACCGACTTCCTGGAGAGCGCACCGTGCCTGGTGGAGACCATTGTCACTTAGCTAACGGCTGTCATTAAGGAGGTATTTGTATGGGCGGGGGGAGTGCTCTGCCCTTCCTGCTCGCCCTTCCTGCGCGAACTGCCGCACTAACTGCCGTGCCATGCCCTTCTGATGCGCCACGCCCTGTTTGCCCGTCCTGTTCGCTGCGCTCCTGGTCGCTCACGCTCCCTAGGGGCAGCTTTTGAACGGCTGGGGAGGGGGCGCTGCTGGCTCCGCCTACGCCTCATCAGCCTCCCTCACGAGGGCTGCCGGGTCCTGGCGGCTCCCTCAAGTAGGCTCGATGCTGGAAAAATTAGCCCTGCCTGGCCCGATCCCCCACTCCGCTGCAGAACGCGTCTGCCCTGGAGCCGATCGCCTAGGCAAATGGTGGGGCATAAGGGCCAGCTTGGCTGACCAGGAATCTTATTCTGGAGTTTAGGCATAAAAAGAAATTGTATGGGTGCTGGAAACATGGTCAGGCAATGTGAAAGGACTGCAGGGACGCTGTTCATGTTTGTAGGGAGAAAATACATGCAGCCAAAGCCCAATTAGAGTTGAAGCTGGCCAGGTCTGTGGGCGACAATAAAAAGTTTTATTTTAAATATGTGAAAAAGGAGGACCAGAGAAAACAAAGGTCCGCTACCTGATTGGGAAGGTCACCTCACAGACAAGGACATAGGCAAAGCAGAGACATTTAATGCCTTCTTTGCCTCCATTTTCAACGCCAAGGGTGGGTTTCGGGACTCCAGGTGCTGCGAGGACTGTAACAGTAGGAATGATAAACTCCCAACTGACCCTGAATGTGAGTGTGATTTGCTGCACCACATGGATCCATACAAGTCCATGGGTCCAAACGGGATTCATCCCAGAGTGCTCAGAGAGCTGTCTGACATCATCACAGGACTTCTCTCAATTATTTTAAAACAGTCTTGGGAATCTGCAGAGGTCCTAGTTGGCAAATGTTGTGCCAGTTTCAAGAAGGACAAGATCCTGCTAACTACAGGCCTGTTAGTCTCATGTCAATGCTTGGTAAAATTATGGAGAAGATTGTCCTTGTAGATACTGAAACGTGCTTGGGGGACAATGTAGTCATTGGTCTTAGTCAACATGGGTTCACGGAAGGTAGGTCCTGTTTGATAAATTTGATTTTCTTTTATGACAAGATCACCCATATAGTTGATCAAGGGAAGCCAGCTGATGTGATCTTTTTGGATTTCAGTAAAGCTTTTGACACAGTTTCACAAAGGATCCTGCTGAACAAAATATCCAGCATATAGCTGGACAAAAATATCATACGTTGGGTGAATAACCAGCAGATGGGTAGGACTCCAAGGGTTGAGGTAAATGGGTCTGCATCAGGCTGGTGGGCAGTCACCAGTGGGGTACCTCAAGGCTCCATTTTAGGTCCAGTCCTCTTCAGTGTTTTTGTAAATGATTTGGATGTAGGACTAGGAGGTGTTCTGAGCAAATTTGCTGGAGACACCAAACTTGGAGGAGTTGTGGACTCTGATGAGGGTGGAAAGGCCTTGCAGAGAGATCTGGACAGAATGGAGAGCTGGGCAGAGCAGCCCTGCAGAGAGGGATCTGGGGGTTGTGGTTGACAGCAAGCTGAATATGAGCCAGAAGTGTGCCCTGCCAGCCAGGAGGGCCAACCATATCCAGGGGTGCATAAAGCACGGCATTGCTAGTAGGTCAAGGGAAGTGATTGTCCCACTCTATTCTGCACTTGTTCAGCCTCACCCTGAGTACTGTGTGCAGTTCTGGGCACCACAGTACAAATAGGATGTGAAACTGTTGGATAGTGTCCAGAGGAGGTCTACAAAGATGGTGAAGGGCCTAGAGGGGAAGATGTATGGGGAGTGGCTGAGGTCTCTGGGCCTGTTCAGCCTGGAAAACAAGAGGCTGAGAGGAGACCTCATTGTAGTCTGTCTTCCTCATGAGGGGGAGTGGAGGGGCAGGCACCGATCTACTCTGTTTGGTGATCAGTGATAGGACCTGAGGGAATAGTGTCAAGCTACAACAGGGGAGGTCCAGACTGCATATCAGTAAAAGGTTCTTCAATGAGAGGGTTGTCACGTACTGGAACAGGCTTCCCGAGGTCGTAGTCATGGCACCAAGCCTGTTGGAGTTCAAGAAGTATTTGAAATGTGCTCTTAGTCATATGGTCTGAATTTTTGGATAGACTTGTGTGGAGTCAGGAGTTGGGCTCAATGATCCTTATGGGTCCCTTCCACCTTGGGATATTCTATGATTCTATTATTCTATGATCATTTTCTCTGAGCAGTGATAGTTTTACAGGTAGATCAGGTTAGTCAGTGCTTTCTAGCCCCTGACCCAACACTGATCCACTGTCTTGGTGGCTGCTCCCCCAGTATAGACACTGATGCCAGCAGAAGGATGGAGCTGGTCAAATTTCAAAAATCAGCTCCCCTTGGCGGTGGGGAATGGCCATCTCCATGCTCCCCACAAGCTGTCCCTCAAGCTGGCAGTGCTGCTGTGCAGAGGAAATGGGCTGTAGTGTTGTACCAAACAGAGGTACTTCATGAAAGGGGAAATGAATAACTCCTCAGATTCCCTTCCCTCTGCCTTCTGAGTGCCCACTCTCTTCTCTGAGACTTCAGGGTTGCAGGTTCCCTGTGAATACCTGGCTTTAGTTCTTTCCCTGTGGCTGAGAGCACAGTGGGAGATCTCACTTTCAAAGGGGCTTAAGTCATGGCTCATACCAGGCTCTGCTGTCCCTGGAAGTACCCTGGGCTCCGCAGGCAGCTCCAGATGCCTCTCCTGAAGGACATCATCTATGGCTCAGATGTAGGAACAGCCCTGGTTATGTAATGCAGTGACCATTCACTGCCTCTGTTGTCAGTAGACATCCATGGGTAAGTCTTAAATCTAGCCCTTGGTCTCTGAAAGATCACAAATGTGATAATGATCCATTTCCTCCTGAACCAAAAGAGGAACAGACTCTTATGAGCAGCAATTATTTGGGCCTTGGCATTGGTTTGGTAAAGACAGCTCAGGCTCAGGCTTTGAGCATAGCATTGGGGTGTTTCCATTTTAGTACAGCAATGTTATGAGAGTCTTCACTGACTCCCTCACAGTGTTAAATGCACATTTATACAGCTTTCATATGTGAGCAAACAGGTTCGTGGATTCATAGCAATTTGGGGAATCTAAATATTCAAATATTTATGCAGGGATGCAAGGAGCACAAACAGCCATAATGACTAGATATATATATGTGTGTGTGTGTGTGTATAATGAGAACAACAAAAACACAAAAACATGCCTGGAAGAGGATTACTGACGTTCATTTGTGGAGAGTGAAGGGATCTTTATAAGAACTGAAAAACATCCACCAAATCACTTTCCTAACTGCATCCTTCAGCTCCTGGTTCCTCATGCTGTAGATGAGGGGGTTCACTGCTGGAGGCACCACCGAGTACAAAACTGCTAGCAAAAGGTCGAGGGATGGGAAAGAAATGGAGGAGGGCTTCAGGTAGCTAAAAGTGGCAGTACTAACAAACAAGGAGACCACGGCCAGGTGAGGGAGGCACGTGGAAAAAGCTTTGTGCCGTCCTTGATGGGAGGGCATCCTAATCACAGCCCTGAAGATCTGCACATAAGACAGCACAAGGAAAACAAAACACCCAGATGCTATAGTGACACTAATAATAAGAAGCCCAACTTCTCTTAGGTAGGTGTCTGAGCAGGAGAGCTTGAGGATCTGGGGAATTTCACAGAAGAACTGGTCCAGGGCATTGCCTTGGCAGAGGGGAAGGGAAAAGGTATTGGCAGTGTGCAGCACAGCATAGAGAAAAGTACTGCCCCAGGCAGCTGCTGCCACATTGACACAAGTTCTGTTGTCCATTATTGTCCCATAGTGTAGGGGTTTGCAGATGGCAATGTAGCGGTCATAGGCCATGATGGTAAGAAGATAAAACTCTGTTGCAACAAAGACAACAAACATAAAGACCTGGGTAGCACAGCCTGCATAGGAAATGGCCCTGGTGTCCCATAGGGAATTGGCCATGGATTTGGGGACAGTCGTGGTAATAGTGCCCAGGTCAATGAGAGAGAGGTTGAGGAGGAAGAAGTACATGGGGGTGTGGAGGCGGTGGTCGCAGGCTATGGCTGTTAAGATGAGGCCGTTGCCCAGGAGGGCAGCCAGGTAGATGCCCAGGAAGAGCCCAAAGTGCAGGAGCTGCAGCTCACGTGTGTCTGCGAATGGCAGGAGGAGGAACTCTGTTGGGAAGGTTCTGTTGGACATTTGCTGCATCTGGCCATGTGCACCTGTCACTAGAGGAAAAGACAATGACAAGGCAGAATTCTCTGAGCAAAACTCACACCTCCTCTCACAAAAATCACCATTCCCTGAGTTGAATGAGTCAGCTTGTTATCCAACCCACCCAACTGAATGACAGCATGCCTGACAGGTTATAATAGAGTTTGGACACCTTGTTCCCAAGAAGAAATGCTCAGAGCAGTACCCAGCACTCCGTGTCAGAACAGATGTTTACACGCACTTGCTTCCCAGACAAAGGAAGTAGGAGAGCCACGTACAGGTGGAGAAATGAGAATGAATACCACAATGCTCCAACCAGCTGACAGAGAGAAAAGCAGATGGGCATGCAGTGAAACCTACACCCTACCAAGCTTGCATGCCACCTAGAGACATGACACTGCAGGGCAGGTACTCTTAGCCTCATCATTGTGTATCACCTTGCAGGACACAGGCTCCTTTCTTCCTCTGGAGGTCCAGCTGAGGAGATGGTGGTTCATGCACTAAATCCCCAGGCGCTGAGACTGGCTGATGTACTGGGTGGCAGAGGAGAGCAGGGGGTTGCTGCAGAGAAGGTGCCTGCACTGCAGGCCTGGCAGGAAGTGCCTGTATCCCCCCTCTCTTGGTGTTTCAGGCAGCAGTTCCCTCTCCCTCCCTACACAGATCACTGCTGCCTGGAACTGTCCCTACTGGCAGCTCCTTCCCTGTCTCCACATCTCTTCCCTGCCATTGCTCACAGACCCTGTCCCACCTGCAGTGTGCTCAGCTCTGCCCTGCAGACACATCCTTTCCCAAGGCAATTTCCAGGGACATATTCATTGTGTCCAGTGGCTAAGGAGCTGCTGTGACCTGTCCAGAGAGCCCTTCAGGGCAGAAAAGTGAAACAGACCCCATGGAGCTTCTTCCCTTCTGGCAGTGTAGCTGTTTCTCTTCTTTTTCAAGAATCTTCCCCAAAGATGCCCTGGGAGTGCTGTGGAGCTCTGAGCAGCCTGCTCCAGGCATCAGCCCCTGGGCTCCAGCAGGACCCTGCCCTGCCTTGCCCTTGTTTGAGGGCTACTTCTAAACATGGCTTCTCCCTGCAGTGGCCTGGGCAGCTCCCCAGGCAGGCTGAGTACTGAGCCTCCCAGGCAGCAGAGGCCTCTCCTGGCACACAGCCCCTGGGGCACAGCAGGGACCCTGCTCTGCACCACAGCCAAGGCCACCCCTGCCTGCAACCCAGCTGCACAGCCTGGAGCCAGCCCTGTGAGAAGGAACCCTCATCTCCTGTAATTCTGACAGCTTTGGCAGGTAATTCCTGCTCTAGATCTTGTCATTCTCCTCTTATCCAAAAAAAAAAAAAAAAAAAAAAAAAAAAACAAAAAAACTCCTGAGTCCTGAGTCCTCCTGAAAGATCCCATAGGATGTGGGATTTGCCAGCAAATGTGGAGATGGCAACAGGAACAACTGCTGTGTTGCCCTGCAGCCACAGACTTACCCTGTTCAGGGCTCTGAAGATTTCTCCCGCAGTCAGCTCTCAGCATCCCCCCTCCGCTCTGCCTTTAACATCTCCCTCCCTTCTCTCAGCCACTCTTGTCCCCTGCAGGCAGTGCCCCCAGCCCTGCTGCTGTGCTGTGCAGAGGAGCTGCTCCTGGGCAGAGCTGTCACTCTGCAGTGCTGCGTGCTTGCCAGGAGCTCCCGTTGGGCCCCGGAGCCCGGCCCAGCTCAGCAGCACAGGGAGCTCTTGACAAGTCCCTGGGCCTCCAGGGGAATCAACTTTGAATCAGACTGATGCAATCCCTGATGTTCCCTCCCTTAGCTGAGGAGCAACACTTAGTGCCAGCAATGTCATTTCTTCTATCATGAGAAGTTTCATCAAAAAATTACTTTGTCCTCTTCCACTTTTAGGCAGGACACACAGACTGTGGCTGTCAGGAATCACATTCTCCCAAGCTGAGGGCAGTGACCACAGTCAGTCAATTCATGCATCTCATTCTCAGTTTGATATCCCAGGCCTGAAACAGGGCCCAGAACCTTCCTTATCAGCCACAAATGCACACATGGGTGATGTGATTTCTCTCACCTCTGTTTGGGTATGTACAAAATACTCTAGCTTAAGCTCCCACAGTAATTACAGGAGATAGAGAAGAGCAGTGAGTTGTTCAAATGCAAACTCCATTTGACATTCGAGGTGCCAGAGGATGTCCAGGTTAGCAGTCATTAGGACTTCAGAGATTGGGAATATAGGTATTGGCATTTTGTCAGTGTATACTGCCTAAAATTGTTGCCTTCCTTTGTGCCTTGTCACTAACCTGGGAGCAGTCCCTTGGCAGTTAGCTAAATCATATAAAACTCCCCTATATCATCTCTCTCTCCTCCCCAAAACTGGGAGAAAATTAATGGAGAAAGATTTATTATCACTTATTTTGAAGTGACATAAGAGTTATCTGCAGAGAAACAAGCACAGACATGCAAAAGCATTGGACAGATTGTGGTGGGAATAGCTGAGGTCTCTGGCATGGTTGTGTTATAAATGGCTCAGTCTTCAAAATAGGATTATAATCAAAGTTTACAATTTATTAAAGGAATAGATGTAAGCAAACAGCGCTGGGTGCGCCGGGAGTCTTCGCTCCACCAGGATGCACCCCAGTTACATCAAGTAGCTGATTTTTATGCTCCTAGACTAATACATATTCATTACTACTTCTAAAAAAACCTGGGTTATTATAATTAGCTTCCGGGATCCAAACCCTCCTACTGGAGCATGCGCATCAGTCTCCGCTGGTCCCCCGGGGCTCTCTGGGGGTCTTTCATGCTGAAGGCTCGTAGTCTTCAGGTTTTTTTTCTTGTCCTTCCCCTTTGTGCTCCTTGGCAGCATGTCAAAAGCTTACACAGCGTCCTCTGCAAGTTTTGTCTCCTAGCCATCCTTCAGCTTCTTTTTTCTTCTCCTTAATCTCCTGGCCACCTGGACAGATATCAGGGGCTTGCATATTGTCCCATTCAGAAGCCATAACAGTCACTAGTTGTTAGCAGTTGTTCTGAAACCCCCAGACATCAGAGACTTCAAAGAAAGAACATACAAACACAAATAGCTCTCTTATTGACGCTTCACGAGTAGTTAAAACATTCCTCACAGGCCATTCACAGGGACAGTCACATCTATAGCAGTGCTAAATCAACCACAAAGACAAAAAAGGCTGTAACTGTTAGGAATAAGAGTTTGGAATAACAAAAGCAAATAGGCTCATGGATTTGAGGAATATTTCTGAAGATTTCATAATTTGACTATAATGAGGGGGAGACTGGGTGTCGTGGTTCCGCTCGAGTGGGCAGCCGAGCTCCACCACAGCCGCTCTCTCACTCCCCCTCCTCAAAGAGGAATGGGGAGAAAATATGTGAAAAGGGCTCAAGGATTGAGATAAGGACGAGAAAATCACGCAATAATTATTGTAACGGGCAAAACAGACTCGGCATAAGGAGATAGTAAGATTTATTGCCTACAACTAACAAGCGAGAGAAGTGAGAAAACAAAGGAAAAAAAAAAAACAAAAGCACCTTCCCCCCCCATCCACCCTTTTCCACCTCCTCCCCCCGAGCGGCGCAGGGGAACGGGGAATGGGGGTTATGGTCAGTCTACAGCACTTCTTCTCTGCCGCTCCTTCTCGGTCACTCTCGTCCCCTGTGCTGTGGGGTCCCACCCACGGGATGCAGTCCTTGATGAACTGATCCGGCGTGGGCTTCCCACAGGCAGCAGCTCTTCCAGAACTGCTCCAGATATGGGTCCGTACCACGGGGTCCATCCCTCAGGAGAAAACTGCTCCAACCTGGCTCCCCTACGGGCAGCAGCTCCTGCCAGATCACCTGCTCCTGCGTGGTCTCCTCTCCACGGGCTACAGGTCCGGCCCGGAATCTGCTCCGGCAGGGGCCTTCCACAGGCGGCAGCCTCCGTCGGTGCAGGGCCACCTGCTCCACCGTGGTCTCCTCCACGGGCTGCAGCGTGGAACCCTGCTCCACCGTGGTACTCCATGGGCTGCAGGGGGACAGCCTGCTTCACCATGGTCCTCACCACAGGCCGCAGGGGACTTCTGCTCCGGCGCCTGGAGCACCTCTCCCCCTCCTTCTACACTGACCTTGGTGCAAGGCTGTTCTCCCACTCCCTTGACTCTCCCGGCTGCTGTGTGGCGCAGCGTTTTTTCCCTGTCTTAAATATGCTCTCACAGAGGCGCAAAACAACATCGCTTATTGGCTCGGATCTGGAAAACAATGGGGCCCTTCCCAAACATGGGGCAGCTTCGAGATCTTTCTCACAGAAACCACCCCTATGGCTCCCTGCTACCAAAACCTTGCCACGTAAACCCACTACATTCCACCCCTCGCCTCTGTTAAAAGCATATTTAAGACTACTCACAACATACTCTTACTTTACAATTATCACAACAACCTTCACGAAATTCACTTAAATCAAAACGAAAAAGAATTCACCACACCAAAATAAACATAACATCATCACAGCACTGACAAGGTGGACATTTTACACACACACCACCCCTCGTCCCTTCACCACACTAACATATCACAGTTACTGCTTTCTTAATTCTTCACAACTTGTACATTCCTAACAATCATCCTGCACATATTTTTGCCCGTTACTTCTACTAACTATCATCCTTATCTCAAATTCCTTGAGCCCCACGTTGGGCGCCAAAAAAGACTGTCGTGGTTCCGCTCGAGTGGGCAGCCGAGCTCCACCACAGCCGCTCTCTCACTCCCCCTCCTCAAAGAGGAATGGGGAGAAAATATGTGAAAAGGGCTCAAGGATTGAGATAAGGACGAGAAAATCACGCAATAATTATTGTAACGGGCAAAACAGACTCGGCATAAGGAGATAGTAAGATTTATTGCCTACAACTAACAAGCGAGAGAAGTGAGAAAACAAAGGAAAAAAAAAAAAACAAAAGCACCTTCCCCCCCCATCCACCCTTTTCCACCTCCTCCCCCCGAGCGGCGCAGGGGAACGGGGAATGGGGGTTATGGTCAGTCTACAGCACTTCTTCTCTGCCGCTCCTTCTCGGTCACTCTCGTCCCCTGTGCTGTGGGGTCCCACCCACGGGATGCAGTCCTTGATGAACTGATCCGGCGTGGGCTTCCCACAGGCAGCAGCTCTTCCAGAACTGCTCCAGATATGGGTCCGTACCACGGGGTCCATCCCTCAGGAGAAAACTGCTCCAACCTGGCTCCCCTACGGGCAGCAGCTCCTGCCAGATCACCTGCTCCTGCGTGGTCTCCTCTCCACGGGCTACAGGTCCGGCCCGGAATCTGCTCCGGCAGGGGCCTTCCACAGGCGGCAGCCTCCGTCGGTGCAGGGCCACCTGCTCCACCGTGGTCTCCTCCACGGGCTGCAGCGTGGAACCCTGCTCCACCGTGGTACTCCATGGGCTGCAGGGGGACAGCCTGCTTCACCATGGTCCTCACCACAGGCCGCAGGGGACTTCTGCTCCGGCGCCTGGAGCACCTCTCCCCCTCCTTCTACACTGACCTTGGTGCAAGGCTGTTCTCCCACTCCCTTGACTCTCCCGGCTGCTGTGTGGCGCAGCGTTTTTTCCCTGTCTTAAATATGCTCTCACAGAGGCGCAAAACAACATCGCTTATTGGCTCGGATCTGGAAAACAATGGGGCCCTTCCCAAACATGGGGCAGCTTCGAGATCTTTCTCACAGAAACCACCCCTATGGCTCCCTGCTACCAAAACCTTGCCACGTAAACCCACTACACTGGGACACTGGGAGGAAAGGGAAGAAACCACATCTGTGGAAGAATTAAATTGCCAGTGCAGGACCCAGAGACAGACAGAACTGCTCTCTAGTGACACAAATTCCTTTGCAAGGTACAAGAACTCTATACATTAACCATTCAGTTTTTCTTAGACTTGTGGTTATACAAGGGTATGTAAGACAGAAGGTCACATTCATCATACCATGCGGCCCTAGCATTGTTCCATACTGACATGAATCAGATGAACATATATCACAGTTGGGACCTCCACCAACAGAACTGAGGTCCTTGTCCTCTCAGCTATCTAGGGCTGCCATTCCTTCCACTGAGGACCACAAGAGGACACCAGCCCAGGGCTTTATTGCCTCCTCACCCCTGCACAGAACTTGTGAGGCATCCAACCACTGTTCTGAACTTGTGTGCGGCTCACCTGGGATCACCACTAAAAGTCTTTTATTTCCTTTCTCACACCCCTTGGGATCTGGGACCCCACAATTTCAGGGTCATGACAGACAGGGCTGACACAGATCATCACATCCCTGACAAGCTCTTTCTGGCATGCAGGTATCAGATCCAGGTTTGTATTACCTCTGTTGGACTATCTGGAAGCTAGACAAGGAAGCTATCCCAAGACACTCCAGAAACCACCCGGACTGTTTGCACGCAGTTCTGTTCCCCTTCTGGAAAATGGCAGGGACAATAAAAAACCCTCAGGGTTTTTTTTTTTTTTTTTTTTTCCCAGACTCTTACTCTAAGAGACTTCTTTGGGGTGCTTAACAATGACTATGTCCACTTCCTTGCCCTGGCTGCAGGTTATTTTCTCCCACCATGATAGCACCCTTAGTGACCCCTTCTCTGATTGGCACCCACAAGTGCTCAGAGAACTTTTCATAGGTCACATAGAGGAGCTCCATATATCCAAGCAGCTTCCATGAGGAAATCTAACTCTGGATCATTCCACTCTGTCTGTCCTAAAGTCTGTATCCACCCATTGCAGCATTCCAAGTTGCATGACTTGTCCCACCATGCCTTGGCAGTGACTTCACGAATGTCAAAAAGCACAGACTGCAGCTTGTTCTAGTCTGTGCTCCCAGTTGAGGGCATCGATACATTTTTGGGTTGTCACACCTCAGCTGTGGGACCATGGCAAACTATGCCTGCTGTCTCCAATGACAATGAGAAACAAAATAAATAGCAAGTTTGCAGCCCTGGTCTTTGGCATCTTCGGCCATCTGCTTGGAAGGGTCCTATGGGATAAGGCCCTGGAGAGAAGAGCAGTCCAAGAAAGGTGGTTAATATTCCAGGATCACCTCCTCCAACATCAAGAGCAGTCCATTCTAAGAGTAAGGAAGTCGGGTAAAAATTACAAGAGGCCTGCATGGATGAACCAGGAGGTTCTGGCAAAACTCCAGCACAGAAAAGAAGCACAGCAATGGTGGAAACAAGAACAGATAAGCTCAGAGGAATACAGAGGCTTTGCCCAAGCACGTAGGGATGAATATAGGAAAGCTAAAGCCCAACTCGGATGGAATTTGACCAAGGATGTCAAAGGCAGTAAGAAGGGCTTCTAGAAATATATAGGTGGCAAAAAGAACACTTGGGAATATGTGGACCTACTGCTGAATGAGGCCCAGGATCTGTTGACACAGGACAGGGAAAAGGCTGAAGTGCTGAATTCCTTCTTCACCTCAGTCAGTACAGGCAAGAATGGCCTTTGGGAAAAACAGGCCACAGAGACTGGGGGAAGGACAGGGGCAAGGAAAATGTACACTGGGTGGGAGTGGGTCAGGTCAGGGCATACTTGACTTAATGGGATACACAAGCCTATTGGACATGATGAGATTTACCCGGGAGAGCAGAGGGAGCTGGCTGATGTCGTTGCAAGGCCACTCCTAGCTGCAAGAAGCATTACTTGCAAAGGCAAATGCCATATTTACACAGAATAACAGAATTTCTACGTTGGAAGAGACCTCAAGATCATCGAGTCCAACCTCTGACCTAACGCTAACAGTCCCCACTAAACCAGATCCCTAAGCTCTACATCTAAACGTCTTTTAAAGACTTCCAGGGATGCTGACTCCACCACTTCCCTGGGCAGCCTGTTCCAATGTCTAACAACCCTTTTGGTAAAGAAGTTCTTCCTAAGATCCAGCCTAAAACTCCCCTGGCGCAACTTAAGCCCATTCCCCCTCGTCCTGTCACCAGGCACGTGGGAGAATAGACCAACCTCCACCTCTCTACAGCCTCCTTTAAGGTATCTGTAGAGAGCAATAAGGTCGCCCCTGAGCCTCCTTTTCTCCAGGCTGAACAAGCCCAGCTCCCTCAGCCGCTCCTCGTAGGACTTGTTCTCCAGACCCCTCACCAGCTTCGTCGCCCTTCTCTGGACCCACTCAAGCACCTCAATGTCCTTCTTGTAGCGAGGGGCCCAAAACTGAACACAGTACTCGAGGTGTGGCCTCACCAGAGCTGAGTACAGGAGGACGATCACTTCCCTAGACCTGCTGGTCACACTGTTTCTTATGCAAGCCAGGATGCTGTTGGGCTTCTTGGCCACCTGAGCACACTGCTGGCTCATATTCAGCCGACTATCAACCATCACTCCCAGGTCCTTCTCTGCCTGGCAGCTCTCCAACCACTCATCTCCCAGCCGGTAGCTCTGCTTGGGGTTATTGCATCCCAGGTGGAGGACCCGGCACTTGGCCTTGTTGAACTTCATGCAATTGACCTCAGCCCATCGGTGCAGCCTATCCAGATCCTCCTGCAGAGCTTTCCTACCCTCAAGCAGATCAACACACGCACCTAACTTGGTGTCATCTGCAAACTTACTGAGGGTGCACTCGATGCCCTCGTCCAGATCATCGATGAAGATATTAAAGAGGACCGGCCCCAGCACCGAGCCCTGGGGAACACCACTAGTGACTGGCCTCCAACTGGACTTGACTCCATTTACCACGACCTTTTGGGCCCGGCTATCCAGCCAGTTTCTAACCCAACGAAGCGTGCGCCAGTCCAAGCCAAGAGCAGCCAGTTTCTTGAGGAGAATGCTGTGGGAGACGGTGTCAAAAGCCTTACTGAAGTCAAGGTATTTCCTAACATTCTGCATACCATCAACAAAAGAATTTTATTTTTTTTTCAGTGTTGCTTAATTAACTCAATAAACACATATTTTTCACTTAGTTCTCAGCTCAGCCTCAACTATGTCTTCCAAACAAAGACTTCTGTAACATCTGCTGTCTTCCAAGACTTGGTCACATGTTAAAGGAAAGATGAAAACAAAACAAACACTCTTCAAGACAGCTGTTGCACAGGATTCTCCAGGGATGAGGTGTTTTAGTGCAGGGGCTTTGAGAAGGTTTAGAAACAGTCATGGAGTGTGTCTACACAGCATCAAGGGTTTCTGATTCTAATACTGCCCCTCATGACATGTAGGTTGGAAGTGTGCAGGACATTGCCATGGGACACAGCCAGGAGAGCTAACCCAGAGTGATCAAATTGATGTTCCTCATCATCCAGCACCCCCTGCAACCTACCACCTGACTACCAAAAGCATGCCATGCACACCAAATACATGTCCTGTGAAGAGCAGCTGAGAGAGTTGGGATTAGCCTGAAGAAAAGAAGACTCCAGGAAGCATTATTGTGGTCTTCCAATACACAAATGGGCCTACGCACGTGTGTAGTGACTAGACTAGACAAGACTAGACTAGAACAGAATAGTTCAGTTGGAAGAGACCTTCAAAGGTTGTCTGGTCCAACTACCTGATCTCTCCAGAGCTAAACAAAAGTTACAGCATATTAATGAGGGCAATGTCCAAATGCTTCTTGAACACTGACAGGCTGGGAAAAAAAAAACAGGTCTCAAGGAAGCCTATTCTAGTGTCTGACCACCCTCACAGTACAGACAACTTTCCCACTCTCCAGTCTGGACCTCCCTGGTGCATCTGTGTGCCATTGCACGCTTTCTCTGATCATTTACCAGTGAGAAGAGGTCATCACCTCCCTCTCCACTTGCCCTCCTAAGACAGTGGCTGAGAAAAATGAGGTTGCTCCTCAGCTTTCTTTTCTGCAGACTAGACAACCCAAGTGTCCTCAGCCTCTCCTTATAGGACATCCCCTTGTACCAGTATTCCCTGTTTTCCCTTGGTTTCTCAACTGACAAGAAACCTGGTCAGATAAACTCACTGGAAGAAACATCGTCTCTCATACTCTCAGCAGTCAGTGTGACTGACCAGGTCTGGCTCCTTCACTGCCTCCTTTATCACTTGTTTGTCAGGTTTGTGTCCCCAGATGTGATGTGCTTTATCCCCAGGAGGTAGCCAAGCACCGCACAGCCACTCTCTCCCTCCCTACTCTTAAGAGAACAGGGGGAGACACATAGGATAAATATCTGGAGAGACTGTATCAGGGAGTGTAGTGATAGGACAAGGGGCAGTGCTTTTAAGCTAAAAGAGAGCAGATTTAGATCAGATCTAAAGAAGAAATTCTTCACGCAGCAGGTGGTGAGGCTCTGGAACAGGTTGCCCAGAGAAGTGGTGGATGCCTCATCGCAGGTAATGTCTAAGGTCGGGTTGGATGGGACCTTGGGCAAACTGGTCAGGTGGGACGAGACTCTGCCCATTTCACGGGGACTGGAACTAGACCTTAAGGTTCTTTCCAACCCCAAATATTCTATGATTCTATGAGCTTGCTGGGTTGTGTAGTCTGTGTAGACAGAGGGATTTCATTTGCAGCGAAAAAGATTCATTCTCCGGAATATTAACAGGTGCTTGAAAGAAATGGAATAAAATTTGTGGGTGTCCTAACTAATAAAAGGACAAGAAAAGATGATTCCCATATCAAACATTTATTTTGATTTAAGAGAAAAGATAGCACTGGAAATAGGTGTCTCTCCCTAGCTGACAGCAGGAAGAACAGTGATTGCATTGGTTTGATTCCGAGTTGATTCCCCTGGAGGACCAGGGACTTGCCAAGAGCTCCCTGCGCTGTTCACAGTAGAGGCAGTGAATGGTCACTGCGTAACATAGCCAGGGCAGTTTCCAAATGTGAGTCACAGAAGAGAGAGCAGGGTAATACATCTGGATTACATTAAGGTATCCTCCTAGCCTCTGGACAGCAAACAAAGAAGGAGGTGCCTTGGTTGGCTCAGTTGAAACCTTTCCATCAGCAGGGAGAAGGAAGATCCATCCCTGTCCTTGCAGGAGTGTCCTGCCTTAAAACAGGGCATGGAAAGGTGATCCTTGGACCTCATCCATTTTCTGAATAAGGAAGGACAGTGCTGGAAATGAGATTCCTTCAGCGGCTGATGGAAGGAACATCAGGGATTACTTCAGTGTGTTTTAAAGCTGATTCCCCTGGAGGCCCAGGGACATCTCAAGGGACATGAGAGAGGGGAGAGACAGAGAGGCATTAGGCTGGAGCTGTGCTGCTGAACTGGGCTGGGCTTCTCAGCCCAAGGGGAGCTCCTGGCAAGCGGGCAGCACTGAGAGACAGCTCTGCCCAGGAGCTGCTCCTCTGCACAGTGCAGCAGGGCTGGGGGCACTGCCTGCAGGGGACAAAGGCGGCTGAGAGAAGGGAGGATGATATTAAAGGCAGTGTGGAGTGGGGGATGCTGAGAGCTCACTGCGGGAGAAATCTTCAGAGCCCTGAACAGGGTAAGTCTGTGGCTGCAGGGTAACGCAGCTGTTGTTCCTGTGCCATCTCCAGATTTGCTAGCAAATCCCACAGCCTATGGGATCTTTCAGGAGAACTCTTTGGATATTTATCTTTGGAGAATTCTCTTTGTATAACAGAAGAATGACAAGCTCCAGAGCAGGGATTACCTACCAAAGCTATCAGTGGGACAGGACATGAGGGTTCCTTCTCACAGGACCAGTTGCAGGCTGTGCAAGCAGGGAGCAAGCAAGGGTGCCCAGGGCTGTGGTGCAGAGCAGGGTCCCTGCTGAGCCCCAGGGGCTTTGTTCCGGGGCAGAGCCTCTCCCACCTGCGAGGCTCTGCACTCAGCCTGCCTGGGGAGCTTCCCAGGGTGCTGTGGGGAGAAGCTGTGGCTGGAAGGACCAGAAGGCCAGGGCCGGACAGGGTCCTGCTGCTGGCAGGGGGCTGCTACATGGGCCAGGCTCCTCATATCTCCCCAGCACCCCCAGAGCATTTCTGGGGGAGATTCTTGAAAGGGAAGAACAACACATGCCATAACTGAAGGGATGGCACTCTCTGAGGTCTCATTTTTCAACTTCCTGCTTTGGACGGCAGTCAGGGAGATGATAATGGTGTTGTTAGGATTGTAGAAGGGACCTAAACTCATAAAGCATTACAGTTAAAAGAGATTTGTAGGTCTTTGAGGAAACTCATATATTCACTCCACACCATTTAACCTACAGGCAGCACCAACACAACCTTCTTTGTTTCTTTGTGGGATTGTTGGATGTCCCTTTCATCACTTGTAAATAGGGAGATGCCTCTGGCCAGTGGATACCTGAGATGCACCCCTGGTGTTCTTTACCAGCAGCACTGATTACTGCTGAGATTACAGAGGATCTTCATGGTCTCTGTGGCATCCTTAGGCAGACAGATGCAGAAATCCAGGCAGGAGCAAGTCTTCTTGAGATGAAGATGCAGTGAGGATACAGCCTTGTTAAGGATGTTTTCTTTGAAATAAGGTTTAGTTTTTGCTCAGAAAAGTCTCTCTAACATGTCACTGTCTATTCCTCCATGGACAGGCAACCATGCCCAGAGGCAGCAAATGTCCAACAGCAGCTTCCCCAATGAGTTCCTCCTCCTGCCATTCGCAGACAAACGTGAGCTGCAGCTCCTGCACTTCGCGCTCTTCCTGGGCATCTACCTGGCTGCCCTCCTGGGCAACGGCCTCATCATCACAGCCATAGCCTGCGACCACCGCCTCCACACCCCCATGTACTTCTTCCTCCTCCACCTCGCCATCCTCGACCTGGGCTGCATCTCCACCACTGTTCCCAAAGCCATGGCCAATTCCCTATGGGACACCAGGGCCATTTCCTCCTATGGATGTGCTGCTCAGATTTTTTTCTTTTTCTTTTTCATTTCAGCAGAGTTTTCTCTTCTCACCATCATGGCTTATGACCGCTACATTGCCATCTGCAAACCCCTGCACTATGGGACAATAATGGCCAGCAGAGCTTGTGTCAACATGGCAGAAGCTGCCTGGGGCAGTGGCTTTCTCAATGCTTTGCTGCACACTGCCAATACCTTTTCCCTCCCCCTCTGCCAAGGCAATGCCCTAGACCAGTTCTTCTGTGAAGTTCCCCAGATCCTCAAGCTCTCCTGCTCAGATGCCTACCTCAGAGAAGTTGGGCTTCTTGTGGTTAGTGCCTGCTTAGCATTTGGATGTTTTCTTTATGTTGTGCTTTCTTACGTGCAGATCTTCAGGGCAGTGCTGAGGATCCCCTCACAGTATGGACGTCACAAAGCCTTTTCCACATGCCTCCCTCACCTGGCTGTTGTCTCCCTGTTCATCAGCACTGGATTATTTGCCTATCTGAAGCCCCCCTCTGTATCCTCCTCCTCCCTGAATCTTTTGCTGGCAGTAGTGTATTCAGTGGTGCCTCCAGCAGTTAACCCCCTCATCTACAGCATGAGGAACAAGGAGCTCAAGGATGCAGTGTGCAAATTGGTAACTGGATATTTTCAGAACCAATAAACTGCCATTCTTTCTCTGCATATAATTTATAATGTAGCTCATTACAGGCCTAGTTGTTGGAAATTTGTGTGTGGTTGTGTTGCATTATCTTATCTTTGATTTACATGTGATAGTGTTGTACACAAAAATGTCATTATTCATCCCCTTCCATTTCAGTATCTACCTGTCTGTGTGACTCTGAGACATGGAGTAAACAAGAAGCCAGGCTCTCTGTGTATTTAAATAAAAGAAAGAACCCTGCTGTGATTTGCTTGTCTGAGATCCTTCCTCAGAGACCTGTGGTGGAGCTGCAGGGGCACTTGGATGTGTGGAAAGGTGGAGGGAAAAAGAGTCCTGGCACAGCAGCACTGCCAGGGGGCCCCAGGATTTATTTATTTATTTTTTTTTTCTAGACTGCTCTCTTTCACCTCCCACATTCCTGTTCAGAGCCCTTCTGTTACTGTGAGGACTGATTCTTCTTGTTGCTCAGGAGAGGCAGGAGAGCATGGAACATACAGAACATGAGTCTGTCCAATGTGGAGGCACCCAGGTGCTAAAGCATTCAAGGTGCTAAATCAGGGCAAGGAGAGCTCTGCAACTCCAGGAAACATGGCAGGCATAGGGAAAACAATCCGCTGGATTTGTTGTTATTCCTCTGGTGAAATTTCATAGACTGAATACAGTGAACCACCCCAAAACATCTAATGACATTGGAAATGAGTTGGACTTGATGATCCTTGTGGGTTCCTCCTAGTCAGGCTATTCCATGAGTCTCTGACTCTGAAGAAGGAGGGCTATCTGTGTGCACCCTCCATGGCCAAAGAACCACTTGTGTGGGAGGCACTCAATGGCAGTGTCCCACACCGGCTGGCTCTGACTTCCCAGCCTGACCAGCACGGCCCTGCAGAGTGCCCCCACAGCCCCGAGCACCACAGTCCCCTCACTCTGCAGGGCAGCACCGCCAGCTGAGGGGCTGTGGGCAGCATGGGCAGGGGCTGCAGGAATGGCTGCTCAGGCCAGCCCAGACGTGCTGGGCTGGTGCAAGGCTGTGTGGGACATGGGGTGTCCCGGGAGCAGAGTAGGGTGCTGTGTGTGTGCAGTGGTGGTGCCTGAGGAGCCCCAGGGCCAGCAGTGTGATGCTGTGCTGTGCTGTGCTGTGCTGTGCTGTGCTGTGCTGTGCTGGGGAGCAGGGCTAGCATACAGGGTTGCAGAATGCCTGTGGGAAGGGAATTTCCTGCAAATTTCAGCAGCAGGGACACTGCCACTGCCCTCCACTCCTCCATTTGCTGCTTTGGGGCCTTCCCAGCCTGGGCTGCTCTTCTGGGCTGGGCTGGGCTGAGGAAAGGAGAAGGAGGTGTGGAGAGTTGGGGATGGGCTGAGCTGGGCTGGCCTCCTGGGAGAGACAGGGAGGACCAGCAGAGCAGGGTCTGGGCTGGGCTCTTCTCTGGACACCCTGTGGGTAGTTAGGGTCTGGCATCCGGAAGATGTCGCGCTGTACGGAAAGGTGGAGCCCCTCCCTTGACGGGCAGTAGCGCGTGGTCTGTGACATAAGCAAGCGGAAGTGACGTTATGGGCCTCGCCTATATAACACCATGTGACTCGACAATAAACGCCATTTGCCATCCACCACATTGGTGTCTGAGAGCCGATGGACTGAGCGGCCTGGGGTTGGTCGCCGTGCCGTTCCTGAACCAGGTCGCCACTACCCCGTGAAGGCAACAAGTGGTGCCAAAACCCGGGAAAACTCCTGGATTCAGGTGAAGGGCAGCTGGAGTGGTGGGACCAGCCCGGCAGGGAGGATGCTCCTGGAATAATAAGGAAGATGGAAATCCTTGTGAAGGTCGTATCAACTCAGAGGTGACGAGTCAGTCGAGCTCCAACTCCGGATCAGATACCGATTCAAATTCGGAGGAGGAGGAGGAAATGGGGACAGATTGAGTCAAAAGCAAAAATATCCCCATCCGAAATAAAGCTGCACCGCGAGGGGGAGAAATTCGTCTCACGGATTGGAGGAAAATTAAGATTGCATGTGCCGACTGGGCTCCATTGGCCACACTAGCGTTCCAGGTCCGGGTGACGGACGGGGAACAGAGGGTCCACTCACCAATAAACCCTAAGGATGTACAAGCGATTGTTAAAGCCATCGCGGATAAAGAACTTAATTCTGCAATGGTCTCCACCCTCATAGATGGTGTTTTTGGGGGAGACGATATGCTCCCGTTTGATATAAAACAAACTTGTAGACTGATTTTTGATGGGGCAGGGATGATCGTTTTTAAACAAGAATGGGAGGACAACTGTACGAGACAACTGGCCCAAGTAACTGGGGCGGATCACCCACTATATGGCTCTAGCCTGCAGTGGCTAATGGGTATGGACCCAACAATGATCACCCCCCAGGCGCAAGCCCAGGGCCTGTGTGCCCATGAAGTTATGGCAACTACTCGTGCGGCCAGAGAAACTATTCGGACAGCCTCTAGAGTTATTGCCAAACCATCGCCATGGTCAACAATAAAACAAAGTGAAAGTGAGAGCTTTACACAATTTGCAGATCGTCTCCAGGCAGCGGTCGACTCTTCATCACTGCCTGTGGAGGCAAAAGGCCCAGTCGTAGCAACCAATGGGTCCTGTCCTAATGTTTTTGCCTATGAACTCTATGATATCAGAAGGGCAACCTTGTGCCGTCCTTGATATTAAGGACTGTTTTTTCTCAATACCTTTACATGAAGAAGACAAGGAGCGATTTGCTTTCTCTGTTGTGTTTCCAAACAGCCAACACCCCAACTTACGCTTCCAGTGGAAAGTGCTGCCTCAAGGAATGATCAACTTGCCTACTATCTGCCAGATCACAGTGGATCGGGCGCTGGTGCCAGTTCGGTACAGTGATCCGACCACGACTATCATCCAATACATGGACGATATCCTGATCGCTGCGCTGTCAGGAAGTCAAGTGGACCAGCTAGTGTCAACAGTCTCAGAAACTAAAAACAAATGGGTTTGAAATCGCGAGCGCGAAAATTCTCGAGCGCTAGAAGAAGGCCCGTCAGTTATAGTTAGAAATGAGCTGGGAGAATGGGAACAAGGGTGGAAATTAGTTCTGACAGGACGAGGGTATGCTGCAGTCAAAAGAGATGGCAGGGTCAAATGGTGTCTGCTTAAGTCCATCAAACCGGACCTTCAGACTAAAACTAATGAAAACTGAGTTTCTGTTCACAGGAACAGATCATCAGACACCCCCATAATCCGTATACCCCGGTGACAAGAGAAGCCAATAAGTCACAAGCGTCCTGTCTAAGCCTGAGAGTTCCACACTGGCAGAATCCAGACAACAGCAAAGCGGCCTCCGTGGGTGGGGAGCTGCAATGCCTTTGTGTGATCTTATCTTTGGACCTTGTATACTAAATAAGCTTGTGTCGTTTGTTAAAAGTCGGTTAGAGAAAGTTTACATTATGTTGGTAGAACACCAACAACTACTTTAAGAGTGTATTTACTCAGGATTACCAGTTACCTCCTAGTTTTCTCCTGGTTATTGTGCCTTATGTTTTTTATTTAAGTTATGATGTCTGCCTCTTAAGATTGTTACCAGAACCGTTTTTTAGATGGTTATATTTTAGCTAATTTGGTTGTGCATAGGGAGGGGGGAAATGTGGGTAGTTAGGGTCTGGCATCCAGAAGATGTCGCGCTGTACGGAAAGGTGGAGCCCCTCCCTTAATGGACAGTAGCGCGTGGTCTGTGACATAAGCAAGCGGAAGTGACGTTGTGGGCCTCGGCTATATAACACCATGTGACTCGACAATAAATGCCATTTGCCATCCACCACATTGGTGTCTGAGAGCCAATGGACTGAGCGGCCTGGGGTTGGTCGCCGTGCCGTTCCTGAACCAGGTTGCCACTGCCCCCTGAAGGCAGCAATTTCCAATGTCAAGGGATGGTTTTGTGTGGTTTACTAGATCCAGTCTATGAAATTTCACCAGAGGTGTAACAAATAACTCAGCAGACTTCTTTCCCTATGCCTGCTGTGTTCCCTGGAGTTGCAGAGCTCTCCTTTGCCTGTTCCAGCCCAGATCTTGCATAGTATCTCTGGGTGGCTCTACCCTGGATATGCTCATGCTCTGTGGGCTCCATGCCCTGCTGATTCCTTGACACACACCATCCCTGATGATTCCCTGGGCTCTTCTGGCAGCTTCCACTTCCCTCTAGAAAGATGCCTGCCTGCCTTCACACCTACTGCATGCTGTGGATACAGGCTGGTAGAGTCACCATATCCATGTAGGCAATACCAGAATCAGCCCTCCCTGCCTAAAAGCTGACCCTGGGTGATCAGCTGATCTCATCCTCATAAGCCCACAAGGAATCAAACAGAGCAAGGAGCCTACTTCAATTCCGTTCCTTTGCAATATCCATTTGAGCAGCTTTGGGAGAAGAGCTGAGCCTTCAGGCACTGCCCCAGGCAGATGCCCTTTTATGCTGGAGATGCTGGTACGGAGCCAGCTGTGTTAGAGACATGCCCCTGGCCTGACCCTGCCTGTGGACAGGAAAGACCAAGCCCTGAGGCTCCCTGGCAGTGCTCTTGTGCCAGGACTCTCTACACACAGCCAAGTGCCCCTGCAGCTCCACCACAGGTGTCTGAGGAAGGATCTCAGACAAGCAAGTCACTGCAGGTCCTTCCTTTTATTTAAATATATCTCAAACACACTTTAAATAAACCTTGTTTCCACCACATCTCAGAGTCATTCAAAACAGGTGGGTGTTTACATGGAAGAAGATGAAAAAATAATTTCTTTTTGCACAATATTACCTCAAGAAATGAAAAGCAAAATGAGAAAAAAATTAAAAATACATCTCACCTGTAATGAGTTATATTATGAGTGATATGAGAAGGAAGACAGATAATTTATCACTTCTGAAAAACAGTCATGAGGTTCCACACTGCATCCTTCAGCTCCTGGTTCCTCATGCTATAGATGAGGGGGTTCACTGCTGGAGGCACCACCGAGTACAGAACTGCCAGCAAAAGATTCAGGGAGGAGGAGGACATGGAGGGGGCTTCAGGTAGGCAAAAAAGACAGTGCTGAGAAACAGTGAGACCACGGCCAGGTGAGGGAGGCAAGTGGAAAAGGCTTTGTGCTGGCCATGCTCTGGGGCAATCCTCAGGACAGCCCTGAAGATCTGCACATAGGACAGCAAAAGGAAAACAAAACAAGCAAATGCTAAAACAACACTAACCACAACAAGCCCAACTTCTCTGAGGTATGCATCTGAGCAAGAGAGCTTGATGATCTATGGAAATTTCACAGAAGAACTGGTCCACAGCATTGCCTTGGTAGAGGGGGAGGGAAAAGGTATTGGCAGTGTGCAGGACAGTGTTGAGAACACCACTGCCCCAGGCAGCTGCTGCCGTGTTGACACAAGTTCTGCTGGCCATTATTGTCCCATAGTGCAGGGGTTTGCAGATGGCAACGTAGCGGTCATAGGACACGATGGTGAGAAGATAACATTCTGCTGAGATGAAAAAGACTAACAGAAAGGTTTGGGTAGCACAACCTGTGCAGGAAATGGCCCTGGTGTTCCACAGGGAATTGGCCATGGCTTTGGGAACAGTGGTGGAGATGGAGCCCAGGTCGATGAGGGCGAGGTTGAGGAGGAAGAAGTACATGGGGGTGTGGAGGTGGTGGTTGCAGGCTACAGCGGTGAGGATGAGGCCGTTGCCCAGGAGGGCAGCCAGGTAGATGCCCAGGAAGAGCCTGAAATGCAGGAGCTGCAGCTCACGCGTGTCTGTGAATGGCAGGAGGAGGAACTCATTGGGGAAGCTGCTGTTGGACATTTGCTGCCTCAGGGCATGCAGGTCTACACTAGGAGAAGATAAAAGTGACAAGTAAGGTAGACTTCTCTGAGGAAAACCCACTCCTCCTGCACAGAAATTACTATTCCATGTGCTGAATGAAGAATGAGGCACCTCATTTAACAGCCCTCTCACCTGAATGACAGTGTGCCTGACAGTGTAAAATGGAGTTTGGGCACCTTGTTCACCAGCAGTCCAGTTCAGAATAGAAGTTTATACCTACCTGATCCCTAGCTCTTCTCTTCTCTTCTCTTCTCTTCTCTTCTCTTCTCTTCTCTTCTCTTCTCTTCTCTTCTCTTCTCTTCTCTTCTCTTCTCTTCTCTTCTCTTCTCTTCTCTTCTCTTCTCTTCTCTTCTCTTCTCTTCTCTTCTCTTCTCTTCTCTTCTCTTCTCTTTTCTCTTCTCTTCTCTCTTCTCTTCTCTTCTCTTCTCTTCTCTTCTCTTCTCTTCTCTTCTCTTCTCTTCTCTTCTCTTCTCTTCTCTTCTCTTCTCTTCTCTTCTCTTCTCTTCTCTTCTCTTCTCTTCTCTTCTCTTCTCTTCTCTTCTCTTCTCTTCTCTTCTCTTCTCTTCTCTTCTCTTCTCTCCTCTCCTCTCCTCTCCTCTCCTCTCCTCTCCTCTCCTCTCCTCTCCTCTCCTCTCCTCTCCTCTCCTCTCCTCTCCTCTCCTCTCCTCTCCTCTCCTCTCCTCTCCTCTCCTCTCCTCTCCTCTCCTCTCCTCTCCTCTCCTCTCCTCTCCTCTCCTCTCCTCTCCTCTCCTCTCCTCTCCTCTCCTCTCCTCTCCTCTCCTCTCCTCTCCTCTCCTCTCCTCTCCTCTCCTCTCCTCTCCTCTCCTCTCCTCTCCTCTCCTCTCCTCTCCTCTCCTCTCCTCTCCTCTCCTCTCCTCTCCTCATTCTGCTTCCCTTTACTTCATCACTACACACATGGGCAGGTCCTCTTTATGTACTAGAAACCTACAATAATTTCTCATGGAGTCTTGTCTTCTCGATACTAAGCAATCCTAACTCTCTCAGCCTCTCTTTACAGAAGGTGTGTTTGCTGTCCATGGCATGCTTTTGGTAGTGGGGTAGTGGGCTGCAGGGGGGGGCTGAATGGTGGGGAACAGCAATTTGATCTCTTTGCATTAGCTTTTCTGACTGTGTCCCATCACAATATCTTGCATGCTCTCAACCCACATGTCATGGGGGGCAGTATGAGAAACAGAAACCCTTGATGCTGTGCTTACGTGGTTCATCAGTAAGTGAATGTCTAATATCTAATCTAAAACTTTTCTCTTTTAGTTTTATAGCCATTACCTCTTGTCCTGTCACTACATTCCCTGATAAAATGTCCCTCCCCAGCTTTTCTGTAGGCCCGTATTAGGTAATGGAAGGTTGCTGTAAGGTCTCCCTGGAGCCTTCTCTTTTCCATCTTGACAAACCCCAATTCTCCCAGCCTCTCTACATAACAGACCTGCTCCAGCCCTCTGAAAGATTTTGTAGCCTTGCTCTGGACCTGCTCTACTAAGTTGATGTGTCTATTATGCTGAGCTGAGACAGAAATAAAAAGATAGGCATTTATTGAGCTATTGAAGAAACACTAAAAAAGTCTGTATTTTTCTTTTATTCATGGTGTGAGGAATATTGAAAAATATTACATCCTCCTTTGCAACTAATGGTTACACTTGATGAAACATGGTTTTCCTGCAAATGGCTGAACTTCTGCTCGTCAATGACAAGTGGAGAATAACGAGTTCTTTTTATTACATTTATTTTATTTTATTTTATTTTATTTTATTTTATTTTATTTTATTTTATTTTATTTTATTATTTTTATTATTTTATTTCAATTCATTTCATTTCATTTCATTATTTTATTTTATTTTCATTTTACTTTGAATGTGTTCAGAGCTCTTGCTTTACTTATTAAACTCTCTTTATCTCAGCCCACAAGCTTTCTCACTTTTAGACCCACTGGGTGGGGGGACAAAATTAGCTGCTGTGTGGTGCTTAGCTACTTTCAGGTTAGTCCACTACAAAACCTTACTGAAGTCAGAGGAGATCTATAACCACTGCTCGGCCTTCTTCTGCCAGGTCAGTCATTTCAGCATGGACATTTCACGTCCAAATTGGTCAAGCGTGGCCTCCCCTATATGAAGATGTCCCAGCTGCTCCAGATGATTTTCTTGTCTTTCCTGAGCCTGGAAATGGGTTCCAGGATGAACTGCTCCATCGTCTTCACAGGGATGGAATGGAGCCTGAACACCCTGTACTTCCCTGGGCTCTCATCCTTGCCCTTCTTGCAGCTAGGAAGTACATATGCCTTCCTCCAGTCTTGGGGTGCTTCTCCTGGTCAGCAGGACTGATCCCAGATGACCAAGAGAGTGACCTTGCAAGGACATCAGCCAGCTCCCTCTGCTCTCATGGGTGAATCCCATCAGCTCCCATAGACTTGTGTATCCCATTTGGTCTAGTATGCCCTGACCTGACCCACTCCCTCCAAGTGTACATGACTTTCCCCTTTCTTTGTGACCTGGGATTCTCAAAGGGCAGCCTTGCCTGTACTGATTGAGGTGAAGAAGGAACTCAGCACCTCTTGTCTTTTCCCTGTCCTGTGTCAACAGATCCTGGGCCTCATTCAGCAGTGGATCCACATATTCCAGAAACTTTCTTTTGTCACCTATGTACTTCCAGAAGCCCTTCTTACTGCCGTAGACATCCGTGGACAAATCCCATTAGAGTCAGGTTTTAGCTTTCCGATATTCATCCCTACATGCCCACACAAGGCCTCTGTATTCCTCTCATGTTATCTGTTCCAGTGTTGCTCTGCTTCTTTTCTGGGTTGGAGTTTGGCCAGGATCTCCTGGTTCATCCATGCAGGCCTCTTGCCATTTTTGCCTGATTTCATCTTTCCTGGGATGTGCTGTTATTGATGTTGTAGGAGGTTATCCTGGAATATTAACAATCTTTGTTGGACTGCTCTTTTCTCCAGGATCTTATCCCACAGTGTTCTTCTGAGCAGATATTGAAGAGGCCAAAGACTGCTCTCCCAAAGACCAGAGTTGTGAGCTTGCTATTTTTCAGCTATGCTGCCCTCCTGCAGGATCAACTCAACCATGGTCACTGCAGGGAACATTGTTAACTCATCCTGAGCTTACCATGAACCGCAGCCCCCAGATCTCTTTCTGCAGGGTTATGTTCCATCCACTCATCCCCCAATCTACATGTATGTCCAGGAATACACTGTCTGATGTGCAGCATCTGGCATTAGTTCTTGTTAAATTTTAAATGGTAGGTGACTGACCTCCATTCCAATCTATCAAGATGTCTCAGTAAGGCCCCTCTCCCTACAAGGGAATTGTTGGAACCTGTTAATTTAGTAGACGTAGGACACTCCACTCATGTGCCTGTGCTCTCAAACTCCTTTCTCTCTCCTCCATCCTTTACTTATCCGTTTATGTATCTGTCAAGGAACAGACCAACCATTTTCAGAGTGTGCCTCTCAGCAGTACCTTGAGATTCTTGGAGAGCTGCATAACCTCCACCAATGGCCCACAGGGGATGCAGACATAGACCGAAAGCAAACCCATTTCTTGCTAGAGCTGCTCATCCCAGCTCTGTTTCTCATTGTCATTGCAGACAGCAGGCAGAGTTTGGCATGGTCCAACAGCTGAGATGTGACAGCCCAAAGATGTAGCGACACCCTCAGCCAGGAGCACAGATCAGAACAAGCTGCAGCCTGTGATTTCTGACATCCATTGAGTCACTGCCAAGGCATGGTGGGACAGGACATGCAGCTATGGGATCCTTCAGTGGGTGGATGCAGACTTCAGGACAGACAGGCTGGAATGATCCAGAGTTAGATTTCCTCATTGAAGCTGCTTAGATATATGGAGCTCCTTTATGTGACATTGTGAAAAGTTCCGTGAGCCCTTGTGGGTGTCAATCAGAGAAGGGGGCAGAGAAGGGATAGCATGGTGGGAGAAAAAGAACCTGCAGCCAGGGCGACCAAGTGGACATAGTCATTGTTAAGCACCCCAAAGAAGTCTCTGGATGTATGAGTGTGGGTCTCCCTGGGGGCTTTTTATCATTCCTGCCATTTTCCAGAAGGGAAACAGAGCTCTGTGGAAACAGTACAGGTACTTTCTAGAGCGTCTTGAAATAGCTTCTAGGTCCAGCTGCCAGGTGGGCCACCAGAGTAAACACAAACCTGGATCTGATACCTGCATGCCAGAAAGAGCTGGTCAGGGATGTGATGATCCGTGTCAGCCCTGGCAGTCACTATCCTGAAATTGTGGGGTCCCACATCCCAAGGGGTGTGAGGAAGAAGAATAAAAGACTTTTAGTGAGGATCCCAGGTGAGCAGCATACAAGTACAGAACAGTGGTTGGACACCTCACTAGTTCCCCAGGGAAGTAGTCAGTGCACCAAGCCTGTCAGAGTTTAAAAAGCATTTGGACTGTGCACTCAGTCACATGGTCTAAAATTTTAGGTAGACCCGTGTGGTGCCAGGAGTTGGATGTGATCCTTGTGGGTCCCTTCCAACTTGAGATATTCTATGATTCTATGATTTGAACTACTCACCACTCTTCTCTATCTCCCGTACCTACCATGGGAGCTTAATCTAGAGTATTTTTTACATATCTGAAGAGAGTTTAGAGAAATCGGAAATTGTGTGGGTTTGTGACTGGTATGGAAGGTTCTGGGCTCCATTACAGGCCTAGGACATCAAACTCAGAATAAGATGCATCAATTGACTCCCTGTGATCACTTCCCTCAGCTTGGGAAAATGTGATTCATGCCAGCCATAGGCTGCGTGTCCTGCCTAAAAGTGAAAGAGGACAAGCTGATTCTTTGATGAAACTTCTCATGATAGGAAAAATGACACTGCAGACACTAAGTGTCACTCCTCAACTAAGGGAGGAAACATCAGGGATTGCATCAGTCTGATTCAAAGTTGATTTCCCCTGGAGGCCCAGGGACTTGTCAAGAGCTCCCCGTGCTGCTGAGCTGGGCAGGGCTCCTGGGCCCAACGGGAGCTCCTGGAAAGCGGGCAGCACTGCAGAGAGACAGCTCTGCCCAGGAGCAGCTCCTCTGCACAGCACAGCAGCAGGGCTGGGGGCACTGCCTGCAGGGGACAAGGGCAGCTGAGAGAAGGGAGGGAGATGTTAAAGGCAGTGTGGAGGAGGGATGCTGAGAGCTCACTGTTGAAGTCTTCACAGCCCTGAACAGGGTAAGTCTGTGGCTGCAGGGCAGCACAGCTGTTGTTCCTGTGCCATCTCCAGATTTGCTGGCACATCCCACAGCCTATAGGATTTTTCACAAGAACACTCACAGTTTCTTTGTATAAGAGGAGAGTGCTCCAGAGCAGGGATTACCTTCCAAAGCTGTCAGAGGGACAGGACATGAGGGTTCCTTCCCTCAATGCTGGCTGCAGGCTGTGCAGCCGGGGTACAGGCAGGGGTGTCCAGGGCTGTCGTGCAGAGCAGGGTCTCTGCTGTGCTCCAGGGGCTTTGTGCTGGGGCAGGGCCTCTGCTGCCTGCCAGGCTCAGCACTCAGCCTGCCCGGGGAGCTGTCTGAGGCACTGCGGGGAGATTTTGGTGGAAGGAAACCCCCCTAGCAGGGCAGGACAGGGCAGGTGGTTCCTGCAGGTGCTAAGAGGCTGCTTCCTGGGGCAGCCTGCTCAGAGCTCCACAGCACCCACAGGACATCTTCAGGGGAGATTCTTGAAAGGGAAGAACAATACCTGCCATACCTGAAGGAAAGGCACTCTCTGAGGTCTCTGCTTTCAACTTCCTGCTTTGGAGGGCAGTCAGGGGGATGATAATGCTGCTGTCAGGATTATACAAGGGACTGAAACTAATAGAGCATTATACTGAAAGGGACCTCTAGGTCTGAGGAGCCTCACAATTTCACTCCACACTCTTTAGCTTACAGAGAGCACCAACACAACCTTCCTTGTGTTTTGTGGGATTGTTGGAACTCCTTCTCAGCACTTGTAAAGAGGGAGATGCCTCTGGCCAGCAGATGTCTGAGATCCATTCCTGGTGCTCTTCACTATATACTGTTTGGCAGTACTAACTCTTGCTCAGTCTAAAGGGGATCTGCATGGTGTCTGTGGCACCCTTAGGCAGACAGATGCAGAGCTCCAGGCAGGAGCAAGTCTTCTTCAGATGAAGATGCAGTGAGAATGCAGTCTTGGTGAGGAGGATTTCTATGAAATAAGGTTTAGTTTTTGCTCAGAAAAGTCTCTCTAACATGTCACTGTCTATTCCTCCATGGACAGGCAACCATGCCCAGATGCAACAAATGTCCAACAGGAGCTTCCCCACAGAGTTCCTCCTCCTGCCATTTGCAGACACACACGAGCTGCAGCTCCTGCACTTCGCGCTCTTCCTGGGCATCTACCTGGCTGCCCTCCTGGGAAACGGCCTCATCCTCACAGCTGTAACCTGCGACCACCACCTCCACACCCCCATGTACTTCTTCCTCCTCAACCTCGCCCTCCTTGACCTGGGCTGCATCTCTACCACTGCCCCCAAATCCATGGCCAACTCCCTCTGGGACACCAGGACCATCTCCTTACC